>NW_023615440.1:0-52781 GCF_013339695.2 Rhipicephalus sanguineus
GCAAGAAGTTCACAAAGCTTGACTTTGCAAGACGCCTACCCAGCAGGTCCCACTCGATGAGGAGTGCCAAGAGCTAGTCATGTTGGGAGTCATGGCGCTTGTCGTGTCCATTCCGTTCGTCCGTCCTCTAGCTTTGTTTAAGTCCCAGTTACTGTAAGCGCAATTCCCTCCCAACATGCACAACCAACTAGCCCAATTTCTAACTTTGCTGAAGAGCTAGTCACCATTAACACTCGAGGGGTTTACCGATTCACAAGCGGCCGTTCGGGGTTTCATCAGCTCCGGCTATATTTCAGCGAGAGATGGAAAATCTTTTGCACGACCTTGACCATGTCGTAGTGTACTTTGACGATATTCTGGTCACAGGAACCAGTGACAAAGAGCATTGGAGAATTTGGGCCGAGTGTTGGATCGCCTGAAAACCGCGGGACAGCGACTGAAGTTATCCAAATGCGAATTCTTGAAACCAGAAGTACAGTACTTGGGCCATATCATTAGTGCGGCTGGGCTGCGTCCAAACCCGGCTAAGACTTAAGCAGTGCTGGAAGCCCCCGCACCCCGAGCGGTCAAGGAACTTCAGTTACCTCGGGTTGGTTAATTTTTACAGAAGGTTCTTGCCAAACCTTTCTGCGTGTTACAGCCGCTCAATAGTTTGTTGGCGTCGGGAACACCATGGCGCTGGGAAACTGATGAAGAGCAGGCATTTCGGAGAAGCAAGGAGCTATTGGCCTCTGCTGCTATATTGGCACACTTGACCCAGGAAAGCCAACTGTGCTTGTCACTGATGCCTCTCCCTTCGGTATTGGAGCAGTACTGGCGCAGCAAGAGTCATCTGGAGAAGAGCGCCCCATGGTTTTGCTTCCCGCAGCCTGGCAACGCGCGAGAAAACCTACAGCCAATTAGATAAGGAGGCATTGAGCCTTGTATTTGGCGTTACAAAGTTCAGGCAGTACTTATGGGGCCGGCATTTCGAGGCCGTCACAGATCACAAACCGCTGCTCGGCCTGCTCGCAGAAGACAAACCAGTTCCCGAAGCCTGTTCTTCAAGAGTGCTAAGGTGGGCCTTGCTGCTGTCGGGGTACAGTTAGCGACCTGAAGTATAGGCCTGGTTCACAAATTGCACATGCCGAGGGTTAAGCCGGCTACCTCTGCCAACTGCCGAATTTGTTGTTGACTGCCCTGCCGAAGTGTTAATGCTGGAAGGAGCATACCCAGGGGTGCTGTCGTCAGATGCTGTTGCGGCAGCTACCTCCAGAGACCCGGCGCTGTCGCAAGTAAGAGCAGCGTTGTGGTCAGAGCTGCCAGATAAGCTAGGGTCAGAGGGAAGTCCCTACAAGACGCGCTTTCATGAGATGAGTGTGCAAGGGAATTGTCTATTGTGGGGCAACAGAGTCATTGTTCCAAAATCTTTACAAAGGGAAGTCCTCCAGTTGCTGCATGAGAGTCATCCAGGATTGTCCAAAATGAAGGCAGTTGCGCGTAGCCATGTGTGGTGGCCTAGCTTGGATTAACGACATAGCCAGTGATGCTGCCGAGACTTCTGATTTGGAGCAATTTTTGGGAGCAGCAAAATTTGTTTTGGAGCACTTTCTAGCAGCAAAATTTTCATCTTGGAGCACTTTGGAGCAGATAATTTTTGCATCTGAGAGCACTCTGGAGCAGCGAATTTGACATCCTGGAGTGCAATACAGAAGCATATTGCAGTAACATTCAAGCACCTGATTATTATTATTGGGCTCTTATGTAAGGCTAGAAATATTTTCGAATTCATTGCAAAATCTCATGGAAAAAATCATCTCAGGAGCATAGGCGTGAGCACAGAGGGGGCGGCCGCCCCCCCCCCTAATCACCTAAGAGGGTGGGGGCGCAAAATCTGCCCCGTACATTGACCCTTGCGATAGCAATGATATGGACACTCTCGGCGGATTTTTGCTGTCGCCGTATTTTCGTATAAAGTCCAAATTAATACATCACCACACGCATTCTAACCGCGGGTTAAAGCTCGCGAGCGCTGTGCGACGAACGCGCTGAAGCGGAGATTAAACTAGGCCGGCCGTCTGTCTCCGCCGCACGGACAGCGCATGAGATATCTTCCCGCGTGTGGGCCTGCCGTCGATTGCTCATCAAACAGAGAGGAAACGCCCCGCCCGTCTTTCGTAAGGAGCATGAAGGGACGCCAGGGGAGCGGAAGGAGGGGGGGGGGACCGCATCTTTCGAAGGGCGCAGTCGCTTGCGCGCGCGCTATCTCGAGGCATCAGGAGACGGCTCGTAAACTTGCTGTGCTCTCAACGCTTACTTCGCGTTAGAGAACCTCAGAGCAAGAAAACGCTTCGGTTCCTGAGGGGCCATATTCCTTAAACCAGCGTTTTGTTGAGTGTACGCGAGATCGGATCCAAAAGAGTTAGCTGCTAGTCTTACTTCGTTTTCACAATACAATTTTTTGGTATCGCATTCATTGCCTTCGCTCTTAGCGAAACTGAGTTTTTTTAACCGTTGGCAATTGACCCCCCGAAAGCGAGGGGCGGACGTGTACATGGCGTAGCCGCTTCACTGTGGGCCGTCAGCGACGGGCCCGCTACTGACAGCTGCGCATTTGCGGCTGCTCCGACCAGGCGACATTTTACTAATGAGATGACATTTTAAAAAAGCAAGCAAAAAATTCGAATTGGAACCCTAGCACGTGAGCTCGAAAGGGCAGGGCCTTTTAGGGGGTATTTACCGCAGAGTGATTACAAACGTAGCACGTCGGCAGGATAACCGGTGGTCATTAAGGGTAACTGACTGGATTCCAAGAGAGGGCAAACGCGTGAGGGGAAGACAGAAAATTAGGTGGGTAGATGAGATTAAGAAGTTTGCAGGTATAACGTGGCAACAGAAAGCACAGGACCGGGTTGATTGGCGGAACATGGGAGAGGCCTTTGCCCTGCAGTGGGCGTAGACAGGCTGATGAAAAAAAATGAGAAAAAATGAGATTACATTACAAACTCGGACGTGCTGGCGGAAGGAATTACGAAAAAGCTGTTCTGGATCCATGGATAAAGTATATCTGAGGAAAAGTGTCAACGCGTTTCCACCGTTCGCTTGCTCTTCCATAAACGCGAAGCAAGGAAAATTCGATATTGTCCCATATATCTACTGCGAGCGATCCCAGATTTCATTCCGCGATGTCCGGAAACAGAAGGGACAGACATTTAGGCGGCACTCATGTAGTTATTACTGAACATTGCTTTCCTTACGTGCGTGCGACGCTTGAAACGAGCTATCAGCAGCGTTTCTGGAACAGACGACGTCCGCCGATGAACGCCGTCGCACTTTCTCGCTACCGATAGGCCGAGACGTCACGAGCCTCTGCGGAGAGCGCGTTTTGCTGTCGAGCCGACTTGCGGAACAGCAGCTGCGTCGCAGGGCCGTACCCAGGAATTTCGTTCGGGGGGTGTTTGTGTGTAGAAACGGCTAACTTTGGCAACTAGTGGTCGCTGTGAAGGCGTGAAAGTACGTTGGTGCCACCCGAAAAGTTAAAACATGACAAAATTTCGGGGGGTGTCAGAACCCCCTCACCCCCCTTTTAGTTACGGCCGTGCTGCGTCGGCACCGTGCATGGTATCGTGGCTTACCTCGGAACGCACGCGCGAGCGCTATTTATTCAGCGGAATAATTCTTGGTCCATGATTGCGAATTTATTGGCAGCCCCCAAGATCGAGCTGCATGTTCTGAATGCGCCGGCGGTGCGATTGCGGTGATAGACGCCCCCAAACCCAAGACTTTGGCGCAGTTGGCGCAGGAGTGGAATCACTGCATAGCGATAATCATTCAAAGGTGCCGTATTGCCCAGGAGCATCAAAGAGTGTCACAACCAGTGCCTGTCATGCCCTGGCTCGTTCCCGGAGAAACCGGGGTCACGGCTGCATCTTGACTATGCCGGCCTTACAGGAACACCTATTTTTTTATCGCCGATGCGTTCTCAAAGTGGATTGAAGTGTTCCCGGTCTCCACACCCATCGCTGAAAGCAACTATATCCTGCATGCGAATTATGTTTCGCAAACCAAGGCCTTCCAGATGTGGTCGTGTCGGATAATGGGCCGCATTTACCAGTGAGCTCTACTCCACATTCCTCAAGAAAAACGGGTGTGAGGCGAATGCTGGTTGCCGTCGTATCACCAGCGTCTAACGGTACTGCAGAGCGGGCAGTGCGACGGTAAAAAACAAGTTGCGGAAGGCTGGCCCTGGAGATATTCGCACTCAAATTGCCCGCATACTCCTGACTTACAGGTCAACGCCTCACGAGGTCACGGGTTGCTGTCCGTCGGAGCTGTTGTTGGGGTGGAAGCTGAGGACTGCGCTGGACCTGCCTACACCCAGACCTCAGGACTAAGGTGCTACAGAAGCAACTTAAGCAGAAAATCAGATGCGACCAAGGAACAAGACCCAGGGTTTGGGTCACATCTGGTGACCAGGTGTTCGCAAGGAACTGTCCGTCCAGGTCCTGCGTGGCTCCCTGCAGTCGTCACCGAACAACGCACATCGTCTATGGATGTTCTAACTGAGGACGGACAGCGTTTAACTCGACATCTGGATCACATCCGCCAGCCCCCTGAGGAACTAAGTGCAGGACAACCAAGAGTCAGGCAGCCAAGTAGCTACAGTCTGGCTCCAAGCTGGACGTGGGTCAGAGGCAGCTAACTCCGGATCGCCTTCACGAAACCGAGTCTAGGCAAGATCCCAGGGCAGACGTGGCGAGGGAAACGGAACGTGCTGTCACAGCACCCAGTACTCCTGTCCTGCGTCGAAGTACCAGAATTCGACGACCAGTATCGCGCTACTCCCCTTGAACAAATTGTTTGCATCCATTAATAAAGGGGGGAGGGATGTGATAAGATTAGGTTGCCGTTCCGGCGCCCGGGGCCGTCGATGTTGCAAGGAAATAAATACGGCGCACATGACCGGCCAGTCATGTGTGGAAGCCGCCAACGTACGTGTGTGTGATTCGGTCCGGTGACCGGCATGGCCCAGGACTACCCGGTTATCACAACTAACCAGAACGTAAGAGTTTAGGGCCGCATAAACTCATCCCAGGTGTCGCTAGCTCATACAGGAAGAATGCTCGAGTTACCATTTCAGCATCCTACATGTATTGGGTTATTTTGGATCAGCTTACAGCGCAAAAAGACGAGGACACAGACCAAGATGCGACGACGTTGTCGTCGCATTCTTAGTCTGTGTCCTCGTCTTTTTGCACTGTAAGCTGATCGAAAATGAACTATAACCAACTAGCCCAGATTTCCCTTCTTATATATTTAACATGAATGTCCTATTGCTTTGTGCGTTATTATTAACCTCGGCTCCTAGTAGTGCACACTTGAGCGCACCAGAGTGCAGCTACCCATGCTATATAAAGCCCGAACTGCACTAGGCTGAGATCTCCAACCGTGACAGCCACTGCATATTATACTAATAGGAAATCACCCTTTCATAAGTTCTAGTGAATGATAATGCAGAAAAAATATATTTGAAAGGACTGCGTAGCAGAATGTGAGACAGAAACACTGCTGTGTGTAACAGATGAGTTAACCTGGCATCATGTGAGCGGCACCTCTCAGAAATATCTGGGGTGGGAAAAGTGCAAGTGTGCCCGTAAACCCATGTAACACAAAACCTCTAAAAGACGTCTCGAAACGGCTACGGACGGCTATAGACGTCTTGGTTTTCGAGAAGATCAAGAATAGACATTTTTGCAAAATAAAGCACTTGCCTCTCAAATATGCCTGCGTACTGTTTATTACCGTTTTCAACAGCTACGACATATATTCTGCCAAAGAAGTCCACAACGTCTAATACTTTGAGACATTTTTAGACATTCTGGGGGAAAGTGCGCGCGCAACGACTATATAAATGATTCTTCAAATATTTTGTCCACGAGCGCAAAGACGCCAAAACGGCATGTCTAAAGAGCGGTGACT
Organism: Rhipicephalus sanguineus; assembly: GCF_013339695.2. NCBI lineage: Eukaryota > Metazoa > Arthropoda > Arachnida > Ixodida > Ixodidae > Rhipicephalus > Rhipicephalus sanguineus. The sequence goes on from NW_023615440.1 coordinate 5,959, forward strand.
GTCGCTTTAGTGAAAGAAGAGACGCAGAAAACAAAGCCCTCAAAATAATTGGTTTCGCTCCGCAAGGCGCGTTTCTATCAGCAGTTTGGTAAGTATATCTTTTCAAGCCAAGGCGGCTAAGGCCGCGACAACGCTCGCGCAACAGCGAACGACAACAGAAGCAAACGCAGGCAAGCCAGGCAAGCATGCTACTGATGCTACGCAGTCAGAGGCTCGAAGCGGGTGTTGTCGAAGCGCGCATGTTTACCCCTGCATTCAAGAACATCTTTTCACTCGGCGCTCACCCTTGACTCAATGTCGATGGCAGATACACCTATTGGCAGGAATGTTCACTAAATATTGAGCAATAGGCGGGATTAATTTTGTGAGAACCGTTGTGTCTTTTCTGTTGAATGGTGACGCTGTGCTCAGCTCGGTCAAGTGAAGGGTGAGGGCTTGTTTCAGAATACTTGTTCCTTCCTCCCCCTTTCTCCTTTCTCCACTAGTTCGCGCCAGCCGCCAGTTCGCGGCGGCAGTGTTGCGGAGCTAGGCAGCAGAGCTAGGCGACGACCGGCGGTGATTTGCGTTTTGTGTAGCGTTGTCAGCTTTTGTTTGTGAACGGATGAACGGATTACGGGCTGTTTGGCATCAAATAACGGTGATCATACTGTCTGTCGCATATTTTCCATCAGTGTTTGGTGAAACAAGCTTTACTGTGCTTTTTGCGACGGTACGTTCGTCGGTACCTTCGTTTCAAGAAGCGATTGTTCTGCTCACCACCTTCGTTGCAGCCAGACAAACAGCTAAGAACGTGTGCACGTTCGGATAGAGTGCTTTTTTCGGTAAGTGCACCTGACCTTTCGTCGTTTTTACTGAAATGTTTTAGCATTGATTAAACTGTGAACAGTTCTTTGCTCAGTTGAACCGCGTGGTCGAACGCGAAACTATAGTATACGCGCCGGTGCGAATCGTAAGCCAGACTGACTCGCCCTATTTTGAGTAATTATGTTTTGCGCGTTACAGCTCGTGGCTCCACGCACGCACGCTAGTGACAGGCCGACATAGTTCAGGCAAGCATGCTTACAACTACGCCGGCCTGTCGCTCTACCGCTAAGCTTCTACCGTAGGCGCCTCGCCTGTAGGTGGCGGTTATGATTGATTGTCGTTTCTTAATACATGACAGCATTTTATCATATCTGTAATTGGAACTGTTTCTTTAGAGTAACTTGATGATCTGTTATTTGTTGTAAATCCCTGCGTAGCTTACTTGCTTTCTCTGTATGCAAGCTTTTCTTCACTGCTGTTTGTGAAGATATTGGGCCTGAGACCACGCCAGCAAATGCGGAAGCCAGTGCAGTTTCTTTGACGAGACTTGGAGTGCATGCAGAATTTTATTTACGTCGCTGCCGTGCCACTCAGCTTCACCTTGTGCGGTCACCTTCCGACGTGTTTTGTGCCACATTTGGTTGTGCTTTATTCATTAATAAAGCCGATTTGACAACATCATGGGATAATTTATTGTTGCTGAGAAGCGCGATTATTTATTTGCGCGCCATCCGCTAAACGTCATTTATCTAGTACAGTATACTTGATTCCCTGCGTACGTGTTCAAATTTATTATAAACCGATGCCTTTTACATGAAAATTGGATATGTATGGTGTGCTGAAGTAGCCAATAATTCACGCGGCATATATGAGCGACCGCAACACTTGATTCGGTCCGCAATAAACGCGAGTAAACTCAGCGTCGAAAACATTGTATATGCAACAGTGGGGACATGCGTGGGTGAACAGGTAGTACGTATGTTAGTGATCTTGCTTGATTGTTTGGTCACTTGCTCGACGACTGACATAGGAAGTGTGAGAAAAACAGGAAAGTGCTCTCGCGGGAGCTCTTTCGGTCCCTTCAATCTCTATCTTCCTATGGTAGCCGTCAGGCTGCCGACCAAACATCTGCAAAGACAGTTATATTAGTTTATTTATATTTCGAAAGTCCAAATTTCGAAAACGGCGAAAAAACAAGACGTCTATAAAACGTCTTATCTTGGTCTTTCAAAACGTCTTCTAAAGACGTCAACTAGCGGGACATTAGCACAGCTATCAGACGTCGGATAGACGTCTACGGCTACGGGAATGTCTTTACCAAGACGTCTATTAGCCCTTTTCGATAGCCGTTCAAGACGTCTTTTAGACGGGAAATAGCTTCTTTTGTGTTACATGGGAACAACGCGTATGCGAAGAAGCTCAATTGCTCACAAATTAATTTGGAGCCTTCCCCCTATGGGGTCCCTGCATAGCTCCTGCAATGGTTTGTGATGCTAAACGTCCGCTGATCACCCATACAATAAATGTTTTGACTCCAGTAAACAATTCATAGACTAAATCAGTTTGGCTGCAGATTGATGTGTCTGGCCCTTGACAGTAACACACTGCAAGTTGCGCCGAAAACAGCCAACTTACAACAATGACACAGCCCACTTAGATGACGACCTGGAAACAATGATTGGTCAGTCGCCAGTTACATTAGACCGGCTACGTTGGCAGTAGTGTTATGCCGAGCATCAGCTGAACTTGACGGTCGCTTGTCCTAGCAGTTGATTTCGCACCATGTGTCCCGTAGGTTGGCCACATAGAGGCACATCCTGCTCTTTACTGCTGCTGAAGAAAGACGAGGGTCTCCTTCTGTAGCGACCGCGGGATTCAGTCTGGAAAATGGCCTCGGGCGAGACAAGCACCGGCGTATTTCTTGGAAACAGTTTTCCTTCAGCGAGTACACTGCATCGGGAAAGATGAGAACCAAAACAAAAAAGGATAGGTTACCACACTCTTTTCATCCCAAAATTTTGCTCTTGATAGTCAGGTGCAAGCATAAATATGACTTATCGGGCAAAGTAGAGATGGTACATTATCATGTGCATTCCCACTATTTTTGTCCTGCCCTTGGACAAATTCAGACAGGCTTCATTTTGGCTGCCTTAAAGATATCATCATCATCAACCTGTCTACGCCCACTGCAGGGCAAAGGCCTCTCCCATGTTCCGCCAATCAACCCGGTCCTGTGCTTTCTGGCTGCCACGTTATACCTACAAACCTTCTTAATCTCATCCACCCCCCTAATTTTCTGTCTCCCCCTCACGCGTTTGCCATCTCTTGGAATCCAGTCAGTTACCCTTAATGACCACCGGTTATCCTGCCGACGTGCTACGTGCCCGGCCCATATCCATTTCTTCTTCTTTATTTCAACTATGATATCCTTAACCCCCGTTTGTTTCCGACCCACTCTGCTCTTTTCCTGTCTCTTAAGGTTACACCTATCATTTTCCTTCCATCGCTCGCTGCGTCGTCCTCAATTTAAGCTGAACCCTCTTTGTAAGTCTCCAGGTCTCTGCTCCGTAGGTAAGTACCGGTAGGATGCAGCTGTTATATACCTTCCTCTTGAAGGATAATCGTAGACCACCATTCATGATTTGATAATGCTTGCCGAATGAGCCCCATCCCATCCTTATCTTCTAGTTATTTCACTCTCATGGTTCGGCTCCGCGGTTACTACCTGTCCTACGGAGACGTACTCCTTTACAACTTCCAGTGTCTCGCCACCTATCGCAAAGCGCTGTTTTCTGCCAAGATTGTTCCACATACTTAGTTTTATGCAAATTAATTTTCAGACCTACTCTTCTACTTCCGTATCAGTTCAGAAATCATGAGCTGTAATTTGTCTCCCGCGTAACTCATCAATGCAATGTCATCAGCGTATCGCAGGTTACTGAGATACTCTCTATAACTCTTATCCCTAATTCTTCCCAATCTAGGGCCCTGAAAACCTCCTGTAAACACGCGGTGAACGTACGCCCTTCTCTACTAGAGTTCGGTCGCTCTTGTATGGAGGGACTATAGTGGTAAAGCTCTCCTTGGGCTAGTTGCGTGCACCAGGTGAACACATAGTGTCCAGGTGTTGCCGCGGAAAGAAACAAGGACAGTCTAGAGGCGTTTCTTCGCTTGCAAAGCTCATAAGCCCGAGTCCCACTTCGTTTGATTGTATCTGAGAGGGATACATGGCAGCGTGAAGTGGGGAGCTACCTGCAGGAAACTCTTTGACAACTCTTACCCTCAACGATCCTTTTTTGGTCCGAAGCTCAAAGGAGGTTGTTCAACTTCTACAGGAGGGTCTACCCGCTGATACAAAGGCATTTCCGTGGACGTGGAAGAAACTATTCTACTCGATTCCACACAAGGGAACTTTACAGTGCAGTGAAAAGAATGTGTGAGCACAACGGTGAGGTGGCTTTTCAAAACGAAGCAGGTGTAAGTACTGAACATTTTTTTTTTGAGCTTTTGAACTTCTACTTGAACATCCACCGCCATATGCCATGATAGTAATTACTATGTTGCAAAAGAAAGGAATTTGTATAGGGTCTTTGGTTGCATCGGTGCTCAGTGACATTTATCTTGCCTCTGTTGACCGCAGACTTGGTGCTTCTGTGGCATCGCAAGGAATGGTTAGAATACTAAGATATGTCGACGATAATTTAGTTGCTCGTCACCGCCCAGAACGATATTGTTTTTGATAGCAAGGTTTCAGCTATTATAGCTGAGTTCCGGCGGCTTCCGATGGTCTGACATTTACGCACGAGAAGCCGGCTAATGGCAGCCTACAATTCCTAGACTTGCGTCTATTCTTTACTAGCAACCACGTTTGTTGGATGTACACACCAAGAACTACGCAAGCCTTACTGTCGTATGAAAGTGCCCATTCTAAGATAACAAACGAGCAATTTGTGTCCTTGTGTTGTCGGTTCCGCTCTGGAAAATCTTGCACCATAAGATAAAAGAAAGCTTAGCGCTCCAGGAGGCACACTTGGTCAAGGCGGTACCCTTCAACTGTGATTTTAAGCTCTTGAGAACGGCTGCTACAGAGCAAGAAGGGCAGTAGTAAACGTAGCGAGAATGGGACTGAAAGTAGACGAGTGCATGTAATGCCCTACATACATCGCGTGTCGCATAATGTGAAAAAGGTTGCCAACGTTATGGGGTAAAAACGGTTTTTTTCGGCTCCGTGCAAGTTGGCAAAAGTATGTTCCTGATGCACAAAGGCTTGCGCGTGCCTGGTAGTAAGCGGCATGTTGATCCCGCTGTAGAGTGCGTAACAGGTGTGGTATATGAATCCCACTGTCCTGTGGCCAGTGCTACATTGGACAGAGGGGACGCTGCTTCAATGAGAGGGCGTCGAGAGCAGTCTAGCTGTGGCGCTCCCACACCGGAGGCCATCTCGATTTACACTGTAGGAGAAGTGGTTGTTCGCCGAACCTAAAGGAGACCCAGACACTGTACAAGTCTAATGACAAGATGAAAGGGAAATTAATAGAGGCCTTCTTCATTGCGCGAAGAGACACTTGCGTTAGCAATGCCTTCACTGACATTGCTCCCGAAGGAGCAGCAATTTTTAGATGGTTTTATGTAATCAGACGTTCATTTGTTTGTTAGTTTTTCTTGTTTGCTACTTCAGCACATGTTACTGATCATACTCTAACCCACATATCACTATCACCACATCTCTGCAGGTTGGCGTCTGCGCGGTGGACCTTAGATAAGGTTTCAAATTTTGTTGCTCTGGTTTTCCTCGCTTTTTCTTGGTTGTTATATTTGCTCGGTTTTTTAAGCACGTGTCAGGCATATGTTGATTCATACTTTTTAACGGCTTTGGCCTTCCGTTTTATTCAGTTGAAGTTTTGCCGCCCGTCCTGTCCACTTCCCTTCGTCCTTGTTCTTGTTCGCGCAACCCTACACTATATGACTATAGTGGCTGTGGATCCGCTGTAGATTTCTTCCATTATGTTTATATAGGCTTCATGGATGCCCTGATTCCGCAGTGCCTGCATGACTGCTGATTGTCTCCACCGAATCAAATGCCTTCTCGTAATCTTATGAAGGCTATGTATAGGGGCTGGTTGTATTCCGTGCATTTCTCTATCACCTGATTGATAGTATGATAATGGTCTACTGTTGAGAAGCCTGTACGAAATCCTGCCTGGTCTTTGGTTGATTGAACTCTAATGTCGTATTAATTCTGTTAGCAATTACTTTTGTAAATAGCTTGTAGACAACGGGCAGTAAGCTGATGGGCCTGTAATTTTTCAGGTCCTTGACGTCCCCCTTTCTTATGGATCAAGATGATGTTGGCATTCTTCCAAGATTCTGGTATCCTTCCCGTCGAGAGACACTTCGTATACAGGGTGGCCAGTTTTTCTAACATAATCTCTCCAACATCTTTCAATAGGTCTGATGTTACCTGATCCTCATCAGCGGCTTTGCCTCTATGCTTTCCCTTTGGGGCTTTCTTTACTTCTCCTGTCAGTACTGGTGGGATGTCAGATTCCTCTGCGCTATTACTGCTTCTTTCGTTATATATTCTTATGCCTTAAAAATATATATGAATCCAAATGTCCAACTGGAAGGCACAAAAGCAGCTCACGTTTCCAGTATTAACAAGCTATGAACGAGCAGAATGATGCAGTTACACTGCAAACATATGGGGCCAACCAAAAACGTGTTCAAGTTAGCCGAGAGTGTGAAATATGAGTTTGAACTGTTGTGACTTGCTATACATCTTAAGTAAAGGCTGTCTTGTGTCCATCTAATAAAAAAAATGCTGCACCTTTTGTGAGAGAGCTGCTATCCAAGATCAAAAAGTGTCCCAAGAAGACAGCCTCACAACAGAGCAAACGGACAAATATGCCACCCAGGGTGCACCCCACAAGCTTGTCTGGCTGGCAACATCGTCAGGCGAGCATGCACACTTAGCCATATTAAAATACATACTATGTTTAAGGCTACGTTCGCCCCCAATTATCAGTCACAGGATGTATGCACGAGAAGGGAATAACACAAACATCCCGAGCTTCCGTCTCAGCGGTCCTATAAAAAAATGTCAGTAACAAAACTTTATAAACCGAAATGTGTTGATTCTGCTTGCTGTTGCAACATTTTTACAGTGCAGTCCACTCATAACGATACCACATATGATGCTGTATCGGTTATAATGATATCGACTTATGCATTAAGGCTATGACAGGAAAAAGCATATATAATATAATATGCTTTCGACTGCATATCAGCGTTTTCCATGCTGAGCGTGACACTACAAGTTCCCTTGAACAATGCTCAGATTGGCCTAAGCACCTTTTCCTGGTGGTGAAGAGAACAAGACAATCACGTTGAGAAAATGGCAGTTGGACCTGGGCACAGAGGCAAACAAAAGCAAAGCAATTGCTCTGTCACTGGAGCAAAACATTCTCTTCATGGTTTCAAAGTGAGTGATCCCATCAATACGAATGGGCTTGGTGAAAAAGGGTTGGGCATCCAATGTTGAGGAGGTACTGCATCAGTGGGTGAAAAATGGTCACAAAGATGAACAAGTTCGCTTTTATTCTGGGAAAAAAAAAACAACTTCCAAGACTGCTTTAGGCTAAATTCGTCCCACTTCTACGTCTGCAGAAAAAATTTTCTCCCACATCACAAGTTGCAATAAGTGCAATGCTGAGTCACTCTTCGTCTTCGTAATCTTGACGAAAATTCTTTACCATGCTTTTCAAGGGAGGAAGTAGTGCTGCAACGGCGTTGAATTTCGATCAAATTTTTTATGATAGCTTCTGAATTTTCCTCTTCTTCATACAGAAAGAACCTACCAATCAAAATGCCGGATAATTTCCTCTTTTTCTGGTTTTTCAGAGAGGCAATTTTAGCTTCCAGTCATCATGTGTTTTTGTAAATTTGCAGAATAACTTGACCGATAAATGCATCGAAACACAATCCCCTCCGAAATTGCCACGCTCATACCCTCAGCATAACTGCAGATATTGGTGCATGGAAATACTTTTCTCGATATCATATACCTCTTGAAAAGTAGGCACATGTTCAGGGACAACAGCCGTACTTGACAATTTCGACAGCCAAAGCCAGGACAGGCAAAGGGACAAAAAAAGTGGTTTGGTGCATGCCGTGAAGTAAGCTTACAGGAACAGACCACATGTTAAGAAGGCTCACAAGAGGCGCAGGTGCAGGTGGTGTTCTACTGTTGGAAATGAGGTCCGCACAAGTTTCCTCAGTGGAACTTGAGAAGCGCTACTCTGTGCCGCTTGCTTTGGCCGTTTCGTCCCCGTTGATGCAATCGCGAGATGGTGCCTTCATGAGACAGTGGGACAATGTTTTCCCACTTTTTGAAAACACTCTCATGAGTCAGTGGGGCATATACGGCCCACATTTTTTCACTAAACTACTGGCTTGCTCTTCATGAAATTTGTTTTATACTATTTCTTTGTAGTTTATATCAATATACCACAGCCGGTTTTTATATCAAAAATATGGGCAAACCTACAAAGGGTTAAAGAGAGGCACAGCATCGTCAACAAATATGTGAGTGTTAGATGTGGATGCAAAGCACGAACGGTTACAAATGAATGTGCCCCCCATGTTGGAATGCTATGCAGAAACATATACAGTAAAAGCTCGTTAATTCGAACTCGAAGAAGACTCTAAATTGTTCGAATTAGTGGGCGGGTGCTAGAATGAACGGACATCACATCAGACAGCGCGAGCAGAATCCAAGGACTCGTTACTGCACACTAGGCGCTCCAAACACGGCAGGCGTTTTCGTAAATTAAATTCGTAGAGCTCTAACAGTGAAGAGAATTAATTGATAGTCAGTGATACGCCAGAAACAAGCACCGACATGCATTCATGTGAGCCTTAATGTGAAATATATGATGCTATTTATGCTCCAAAACATGTTTACATGGCAGAGTTAACGCAATCCAAATTAAAGGTAATCAGTAATTTGCATTTACTTGCGTTTCTTCTGTCGCGACTCCGTGAGCATCGTTTGCAGCTTGCCTAAGCGCTCGAGCGCAGCGTCCGAATCCTCATCTGCTAAGGCTGCTGTTTCGGTGTCTTCCATCTCTAGTAAATTTCGTTTGATTTGGTTTTGCAACACACTGTGATCACTTTGGGCCAGCTTCTGTGAGGAGCAATGAAAACCAGCAGCCCCCAGTTTGAATGAACCGTTATGGATATCGAATTATCGGGAGTTTTCCCTCATAGAAATACTACACAGGGCTGCGCCAAGACCAGGGCGGCAGTTGAATTAACTGTAAGTTCAAATTAACCGAACTCAAATTAATGAGCTTTTACTGTACTACTGCAATGAAACAGGCCCCCTTTCTTTTTCAGACGCTGGCGTTCAAGACCTAGGCACTTAAATGCGAGAAGCACTCCAAACTGACGGTTAGTTACCCTGTTGTGCACAAACATGGATGGGAGTTATTGCCTCAAGCCCTTTCTGATAGGACAAGTGAAAAAGGAGACATGCCTGAAGCATAAGTACACCCTTGCAATTTTTTAACACTGCCGTGTGAGTGCTGAGCGCAGGATATGGTAGCGTCTAATAGTGTTCTTGAAAGGTAACAAGATCTGCGGACAATGCGCAAGCGCACAAAGCACACTGAACTGCGAGCGCCGTCTGCTACACTGCTTACTTCTGCACATATTTAAGGAATCCGTAAGTACAACACGCTGTACAACGGAGCTCATTGGAGACACGGTCAAGAGTAGGCGCACCTGCGCTATGCATTGTCAAGTGCCAGTGTCCTTGGCTGTGCTATTCTGCTAGGCGCACTAGATACCGGTGCTTTCTGCGGCGTTATCAGTCCCTTTCTTTTTATGAATGCCATACACATCCACCTGGAAAGCATCGAGGAGGCCCACTGATGTCTCTCTTTTTGGGCATGTGCGTTTTCGGGCAAGATAATGTTTTTGAGTAGATAAACTAACTGCACTGCACCAGCTGAAATTCTAAGGAGGCATTGTGATCGCAGCATCAGGCTATAAATAATGCCTCTATCGTGCGGATCAGCAGTGACATTTGCAGTGGATGTTAGATATGCTTCCTCGAGTACCAAAAGAAATGAGAGAGACAGTGACTCGCCTGTCACTGCAGCCATAGGCACATTGCAGAAACATTGAATATAAGGCAAGCCACTGTTAACAGAATCCTGCAGGCATTCAGAGACGAGGGGCGCATTGGCGATGCAGCAAGTCTACAAGACAACCGAAGATGACGATGCTGCCTTGGTTTCTGTTGCAGGTCCCTTCATGACAGCTGGTCAGGTCAGAAATGTGGTGGGCCGCAACATCAGCACCGAACTGATGCAATAAGTGCTGCCAAGAAGCCGCTCCTTTCCAATGAGGTGATGGCCAAAAGACTCACCTTCGCCCATCTGCACTGGGCTGCAGGTGGGTGGCTGACAAAATGTTGTGTTCACGGCCGAGTCCACGTTTTGCACTTAGTGGAGCAGAAGGTCTCAAGACCTCATGAGGTTCGTATTACATCTAAGTTTATCAGATATAGTTCCCAACTTTTTTTTATCCTTCTCACTGAACGTTTTTCGGGGTCTGTGATTTAAATAAGGTGCACACACACATGCATTGAAAAATACCCCATGCTTTATCGAAGTAATCGCTCTGATGTTTTCCAGCTACGACCCCCTCTACGTTCAGCAAGTGGAGGGCCAGTGGGCGCAAGAGCGTGAACCTTTGGGGCATGGTAACCAAGCATCCAGCCATGATGCCTACATCCAGCCATGATGATCAACTAGTTGAACGCTTCTACGAAGACGTAGAATCAGCAATGAGTAAGGTAAAGACACAGTAAAGACTTTAATGCAAAGGTAGGCATGAAGCAGAAATTTACGGATCTTGAATACCTTCTACAGAAAACGGGCTACTCGTAAGTGGACGTGGAGGAGTCCTAATGGCGAAACTAAAATGAAATAGACTTCATAATGTGCAGCCACCCAGGCACTGTACAGGATGTGGAAGTAGTTAACAAGATCCGATGCAGTGACCATAGAATGGTAAGATCTAGAATTCAAGTAGACGTGAGGAAGGAACGGCAGAAACTGATACGCAAGAAGCCGATTAATGAACTAGCTCTGAGAGGGAAAGTACAGGAATTCAGAGTTTCACTTCAGAATAGGTACGCGGCCTTAACCGAGGAAACCGACCTTAGCGCTGACGCAATGAATGATAGCCTGACTAGTATCATTAAGGAGTGTGCAGTGGAAGTCGGGAGTACAGTCAGACAGGACACTGGTAAGCTATCCCAGGAGACAAAAAACATCATTAGGAAACGTCAAGCTATGAAAGCCTCAAATGCAACAGACAAAACAGAGCTGGCGGAGCTTTCGAAGTTAATCAATAGGTGTAAAGTAGCCGATATAAGAAAGCATAATATGGAGAGAATTGAGCATGCTCTAAAGAACGGAAGAAGCCTCAAAGCTATGAAGACAAAACAGTGCATAGGCAAAAATCAGATGTATGCATTAAGGCACAAGGAAGGCAAGGTCACAACCAATAGGGATAGAATAGTTGAGGTAGTGGAAGAGTTCTACAGAGATCTGTACAGCAGCCGAGACAGTCAGGATGATAACGTAAGAAGCAGTAATAGCCCAGAGGAATCTGACATCCCGCCAGTATTGACGAGAAGTAAAGAAAGCCCTAAAGGGAATGCAAAGAGGCAAAGCAGCTAGTGAGGATCAGGTAACATCAGACCTGTTGAAGGACGGTGGAGAGATTATGTCAGAAAAACTGGCCACCCTGTATACGAAGTGTCTCTCGACGGGGAGGATACCAGAATCTTGGAAGAATGCCAACATCATCTTGATCCATAAGAAAGGGGACGTCAAGGACCTGAAAAATTACAGGCCCATCAGCTTACTGTCCGTTTCCTACAAGCTATTTACAAAAGTAATTGCTAACAGAATTAATATGACATTAGAGTTCAATCAACCAAGGGACCAGGCAGGATTTCATACAGGCTTCCCAAGAATAGACCATATTCATACTATCAATCAGGTGATAAGAGAAATGCGCAGAATACAACCAACCCCTATACAAAGCCTTCATAGATTACGAGAAGGCATTTGATTCAGTGGAGACATCAGCAGTCACGCAGGCACTGCGGAATCAGGGCATCGACGAAGCCTATATAAACATAATGGAAGAAATCTACAGCGGATCCACAGCCACTATAGTCCTCCATAAAGAAAGCGAAAAAATCCCAATAAAGAAGGGCGTACAGCAGGGAGACACGATCTCTCCAATGCTATTCACCGCGTGTTTACAGGAGGTTTTCAGGGCCCTAAATTGGGAAGAATTAGGGATAAGAGTTAATGGAGAGTATCTCAGTAACCATTCATGATTTGATAATGCTTGCCGAATGAGCCACAACCCATCCTTATTCTTCTAGTTATTTCACTCTCATGGTTCGGCTCCGCGGTTACTACCTGTCCTAAGTAAACGTACTCCTTTACAACTTCCAGTGTCTCGCCACCTATCGCAAAGCGATGTTCTCTGCCAAGATTGTTCCACATTACTTTAGTTTTATGCATTACGTGGCAGGTATTACGTGGCAGCAGAAAGCACAGGACCGGGTTGATTGGCGGAACATGGGAGAGGCCTTTGCCCTGCAGTGGGCGTAGACAGGCTGATGATGATGATGATGATGATGATGATCTCAGTAACCTGCGATTCGCTGATGACATTGCATTGATGAGTAACGAGGGAGACGAATTACAGCTTATGATTACTGAACTGGATACGGAAAGTAGAAGAGTAGGTCTGAAAATTAATTTGCATAAAACTAAACGTAATGTGGAACAATCTTGGCAGAGAACAGCGCTTTGCGATAGGTGGCGAGACACTGGAAGTTGTAAAGTAGTACGTCTACTTAGGACAGGCAGTAACCGCGGAGCCGAACCATGAGAGTGAAATAACTAGAAGAATAAGGATCGGTTGGGGCTCATTCGGCAAGCATTATCAAAATCATGAATGGTAGTCTACCACTATCCCTCAAGAGGAAGGTATATAACAGCTGCATCTTACCGGTAGTACTTACCTACGGATCAGAAACCTGGAGACTTACAAAGAGGGTTCAGTTAAATTGAGGACGACGCAGCGAGCAATGGAAAGGAAAATGATAGGTGTAACCTTAAAGGGGCCCTGCAACACCTTCTTAGTTATATTGGGGTAGTCTCATTATTGACATATGACTCTTCACGAGTCATATGCCGCAAAAATTTTTCGAATCCATCAAGTCGAAGTGTCAAGTCGAAATTATAGATATCACGTTCCGCAGCTTTCTCCCTCAACTCAATGCCGCGAGCGCGCGGAAAGCTGCGCGGGGCGTGAAGGGAGGGAGGTCAGAGGTGCGAGGATTCGCGAGGAGGCGCCGAAGAGTTATGTCAGCGCCGGCGGCATTTTTTTTCTTCATTTTTTTCTCTCTGGGGTCTCGGCGTAACCACGTGGTCTGTGGCGCCACTTCCGGTCGGCTTGCGTGGCCGTCGTCGAGCGAAGCTCATCGCACTGTGTATCGCGCGTGCTTGAAAACTGCGAGTCGGTTTGGTAATGTTGGGTGTGCACCTCGAACTGCCGTAGTGTTTTCATCGCTCTGCCAACCATGGACGCAAACCTGCGTGCGCGTTTGGAACGAATGACAGCTGAGATGGGTTTCGACCCACACTCCGATACACTGCCACGTCGTGCTGCTCGCGCTTGAATCGTGTTCAACACGGCAAAGCTGCGTGCGCCCTTCTCCCAGTGGCAGTACTTCGATGCTGTTTGCTCTTCGAATGCGGGCGCACAGCGAGTGCGGGCTGACAACAAAGAACTAAAGACTAGAAGAAAGGATCGTGGGGCATCGGGCCGGCGCAGACCCATCCCCCGGCTGTCTGCAGCTACCGTGAAAATGCGAGTCTGCTTGGTTGCTGTGTCGCGGTTTCTCAGGAAGGCGAGACTACGGGGAGGATACGCCCGAGGTGCGGCTCGATGACATACTGAACAGACAGCGAACGGGACTCTCGCCATACAGCGAACCCAGGTATCCTAAACTAGCCGGCGCCAGCATTCTAATCGTAGAAATGGTGCACCACTGCCTCGGTCGGTCGTGAGAATGTGCCGATGATGCAGTTTCCAGCTGACGAGGCAACACTCGAACGGCTGCCACTCTCAACGGCAAGCGGCGATGGTCAAAAGCACAGAAATATTCACTATTTCGGCACTGCGCATGGTGAAGAAAACGCAACCACGCAACTACGAGCAGACGAGCTGTCGGTGAGACCGGAAGTGCTAATATTAATGTTTGGTGTTTTAACGGCATAAAGCAATATAAACATACATATTATCTACTTATTGAACTCAATATCAACAACGAAGGTAATAATGAGGGTGTTATCGTGATTATAACATCAGCCAATGGTGGAACTGCCGACAATCGCGTCATATATTACGGTCTTATACATCATTTGTCGAGAGAAGAGGGAGCGATTTTCAGCTGATTTTGAGAATTTATTGTAAATTCCAGGCCGCTCGCTTCGCTATATTATTTGGCTCGCGTGTTCTCGGGAGCCTCGACTACCGATTGGCAGCGCTTTTTGACCCTGCTCAAAATGTGTTGCAGGGCCCCATTAAGAGACAGGAAGAGAGCAGAGTGGGTTAGGGAACAAACAGGGTTTAAGGACATCATAGTTGAAATCAAGAAGCAGAAATGGATATGGGCCGGGCACGTAGCACGTCGGCAGGATAACCGGTGGTCATCAAGGGTAACTGACTGAATTCCAAGAGATGGCAAACGCGTGAGGGGGAGACAGAAAATTAGGTGGGTAGATGAGATTAAGAAGTTTGTAGGTATAACGTGGCAGCAGAAAGCACAGGACCGGGTTGATTGGCAGAACATGAGAGAGGTTTTTGCCCTGCAGTGGGCGTAGACAGGCTGATGATGATGATGAACCAAGCATGAATCTCTGCGAAGGTTTGAAGGATGAATGTGCAGTGAAGCATACAGAAATAATCGATCAGGTTCTCTATCCCACTGATCTAGATGGTGCTTTTCCAGCCGGCTACTACTGGCTTCAGCATGACTTGTCGCCCATCTATACGTCACGCACCGTGCGAGCGCACCTGGAAGAACTCGGCATCATGACTCTAGTGGCCACCATTTAGGAGCAGATTATTATTGAGACCATTTGGGGTATCATGAAATTCAATCTATCAAAGAAGCAGCTGCACAGGGCAAGTTGTGACGAATTATGGGCTGCCGTTGAAGAACAATGGGAGACCCTGACATTGTTCAAGCGCTCTACGGCTCCCCAGCTGCCACGCAGTCTTTCAGAGGCTGTCGCATCTGCCGGAGGTTTTTTGCCATATTACACGATCATACGAGACCACAGAAGGAAGCATTCTCTACATTTTCTTTTCAGTAAACAGCAAAATAAAGTAGCATTTGTCACGACAGAAATATCTTCATCAATACTTCTTCGCGGCCTCAGGCATCAGAATACAAAAGAAAAAGTGAAATATTATGTTTTTAAGATCAACTGCAGTGTGCTAATACACCCGTATTCTTCGTGAAAACAAGCATAACTAAATAAACTTAATAAGGCAAACAATAAAAAAAATTCAATGAGCTCCTATGCAGCTGTGGGCGCCTGTCAACAGCTCGAGGCTGAGCTTTAGGCAATAGACAGTTATAGTTTAGCGTTAGCGTGATAGCCAGGGTTAAGGGAATAGCGTTACCATGCCACAAACGTTCGTTGCGGACAGCGCGTTTTAGTTTAGCGGGATAGCGTTCACGTGCCCAAGCTGTGATGGTGGCGTCATCTAGTGGAGAATGAATGCATTAAAAAAAATCACAGCATATCCACGGGGTGAATGATGATGAGTGGGGCGAAGCTACGGAAGGAATCATCGGTAAACCGTGAAACTCTTCCGTGAAAATCGCCCAGTACATCATATAAAGAGTGTGAAACACCGTGTATATATTAAACATCAAACTTTTATTGCACTGTTGGTTTACGTGGTCCCTTCATTATCACCGCTTTGTGATCGGTGAAATGCAGGGAAAGTGTCCGCTCCCGAGTGAAAGAGAAAGCGCCCCAAGAGCAGAGCGCCTTTTACGATCGCAGGCATCCAATGACATGCGCCATTCGCATTATACAAGCGCCATCTGTCATCTTTAAACAGCAACTCTAAGAAATACATGAAACACCATCTAGTGAGCAATTCATTAAACTAGAGCTCTAAGAAATACATGAAACGCCATCTAGTGAGCAATTCATTAAACTAAAGCTGGCTACATCCATACTACTACCGAGGAGGGAACGACCCACACCCTAAGGAGCTTCGCCCCTAAAAGTGAAAAGGAAAAAACTGAGAATGCTCGCCTATATCCCCGCACGCAGCAATCTTACGACTTTTTTTTTAGTAACACTAAAAGTAAATAAATATGAACCACGCACCGAAAGCGAAAATTTTTATGTTGCAGATTTGTTTACACCGATCTCCTAGTTAGGCCTAGGGACGTTCGAAAGGGGAAGCGATCTCAAAAACTACGCTAAGTGATCCGTAATACTCGGGTGTCGAAGCTACCTGAAGGCAAGCGATGACATTCTACGCAGTTGCTTGCTGCAAAAGAATTGAATTCGTCCTCATCAACGCTAAATTCAGTTCGAAGCAGGTATCCAAGACTACCGCCATGTTTTACCAACGTTTACAGAACCAGGTAAGTTGCAAAACTCTCTGCGTCAGCCAACCCATCGCGCGGCGCCAGGGCAGCTTCCGGTTTGGTGGTGCTGGCGGCGCAACAAGCTTCCGCTAGCAGACGAAAACGCGTAGTCTGCGTGGCAAGACGCCGGGGCAGCCGTTCAGAAAAGGCTCCTGCCGCTGCAATGTAAAACTGAGTAATATTTAGCAGCGGTAAGGCAAATTCAGTAAAGCTGTGGCTTTCTAGACTTCATAAGATAACGGATGCTTGATTGCATAACATAAGGGTCTGTCCTGTATAAGAAATTAACTACATGGCGCATTCCTGTAGTGTAATTCTTTAGCTAAAGTGGATGCTTGGGCGTGTTGGTACTTCTGTCTTTTCGTTTTGGACTGTGCAAGTATTGCGCAGTGTTAATGAATAAATCTTTGTCATAAGTCAGCGCTGTTGTTTGTGTAGTCCATTTTCTGGTGCTTCGTAGTTTCTTGCGTTGTTTTTTTTTTTGGTAATTCTTCACTTTCACAATTTTGAAGTGAGTAGTTTTCACTCTGTATCGCGGCTGTCGTTACTTGCAATTATTGAGTGGTAAAATCGCCGTGTGGGTACTGCACGCCACAATTTCAGTCATGCTACAGAAAGAAACTTCTATTTATTTACAGTCTGAGGCATTAAATCTTATCAAAACAGCTCTAATTAACTGTAAAAAATTATTTACTGCACAATTTTTAGAATCACTCAAATCAAGGCAAGTTCGGGAATATCTTTGGGGCGCATCCTTCGACGAGGCCCCTTTCCGCTGGCGATTTCAACCTTAATTCTCTTACCATTGACCATATGAGTGGAAGTCTTCAGGATGTCTTGCTCATGAAAGTGCATAGTATCACATAGACGTGATATGCCGGACAGTGTTTTGTCCTCACGAGGAATGGCGCGATCCCACGCCGCTCGCTGGCCAGGGTCACGCGGGGCACAAGTAGGTTATCAATCGTCTTGGATTTTGCGACACTGTTTCGATTTTTCATAAAGCGTCCCGAGACGTCCCTGTCGGGACAGCTATACATTCCGGATTTATTCCGGACCGTCCAGTTAGAAATTTTTACGTGATCCAACGCACGCCCGACAACGCACGTCACGCTCCAGAACACTAAGTTTTCACGAACAGCACGCACAAAGCAATGTTGCTGTGCGTAGTGGTGGCTGCGAAGGGCTTTAGTTACTTTGGCTGAGCTTCCGTGCGAAGCGCGACAACTTTTGCGGGTATACATTCTCTAGCAAAAGGAAGTGCTGTGAGTAGCAAGCCAGCTGAAGAGGCCGAAACAATAAACAACCCCCCCCCCCCTCCCTCTTCCCGTCCCGACTCCCCTCATTGAAGATTTGGTAACGCTAGACACAAAAGAAATGTCGTGGTGTCTCAGATTCCCTGTAACCGCTCGTACAGCCGGGAACACAACATGTCGGCATGGTGCAGACACACAGGACATCCAAAGCACAATAGAAAGCGCAAAACTTTTCATGCAGAAAGCAGCCTCCAATGGATACTGACGTGACGCGCCGCAATGCCGGCTGAAGAGTGAGTGAGTGAGTGAATCCTGTTGCGACAGCAGCGCCACATCTGTCGCTGATGGCGGCGGGTGCCGCGCAACATCGCTCAGTTTTGCAACTGACCTGGTTCTATAAACGTTGATGTTTTACATACACTACGTTAACTACGCAAACACGGTAACGCTAAATTTCAAAAATAGCGCGCGTATGGTAAACACTGCGGGTCGTTTACTGTACTGCGCATGCACATTTCGATCCGGCTATTTCACTAAGCCCGCTAAACTATTACCGTCTAATTATCTGTGATAGGCGTTGATAAGAAATGAAAAATAAAAAAAAGAGCGGATAACGCTGCCGAAAGTGATTCCACCTAGCACAAGCCGAGGACACTTGCACTTGGCTGCGCATGGCACGCACGTACATACCCTTGACCATTTCTCCGGTGTGCTCCGTTGTACAGCGCTGTTTGCTAAATGATTATACTTAAAGATATGCGGAAGTAAACAGCATAGCAGATGGCAATTCAGCATGCATTCGCACATCGCCGGCAGATCTCATTACCTTTCGAGAATGCTATTAGATGCTACCATATCCGGCGCTCAGCGCTCACGCGATAGTGTTAAAATAATGGCAAGAATGTGCATCGCAATGCTCTATTGCCGTGATGAGAAGCCCTAGATGACTCGTGGCCTTTTTCACAGAATAGCAGCGAGTTCAATGAAATTATCATGCGGAGGGGAGAAAAAGCAATCGTGTTGCTCGACGACTGCGGCGCTCACGGTTCGCCCAAAGCTAACATCTTCTGAGCTGATGTGCCAGTTGCTCAATACCACAGAAGGCCTACAGCCATTGGATGCCAGTGTGATCACCACTTTCAAAACTAAGTACTCATGGCTAGAGCTGTGCGAATAGCAAAATTTTGGGCGTGAAGCAAATTCGAATATTAAAGTATGAGTGTGAATTGAATCGAATGTTTTTCAAGTATTTCCTAGTGAAATCGCAGAAAAAGTTGCTGAGCATCCCTAAGCATATTCTTATGAGATGTAAACGTGAAAGAGTTTCTTTTGGTTCGGTTGGTGTTAGAGAGGGGTGCTGCAAAGTAGCGTTCCTGAGTTGTGTCATAAAGAATGAAGAAACGCAGAGGCCGCATTCTCTTTACTTACATGATTTGGTACAACCAAAGTGGCTTCGACAACACTTTACATGTACTTATGCATTTCGTCATCGAGGTACTACAACGTCCATGAATTTTCCGCCAATGTCGACGCTAAGCATACAATGTTGGCATCGGACTCGCTGCAGCTGCGTGCTGCAAAATCACCATGCGTGCTGCAAAAACACCATGCGTGCTGCTGCAACACTGCCTCCACAGAAGTTGAAGGCCAACTGACGTGGCGCACAAGAGCCACATCAGATTCTTATTTCCTTCAAGTAGGGAGTTCTTCTGCCGCGCCATTAGTTACCATGGGAGATGTAACATGTTTTCCGCACGTGGGCTTCTGCGGACGCCGGACGAATGCGCGCTTTCGCAAACCTGGCCAAATAACACTCTCGTGTTAAAATGTAGTGCGAAACTTTGTCCAAAAACAAAACAATTCTTATCCCACGGTAACACAGCTGCAGCGCACTGTCCGTCGCGTGAAAACAGAACTGTGCTGCTAGCTGTCGCATAGTGACGCGGGTGACGTAATGCGCAGTATTGGCACGAGCCTGGATAGCTTGATATTTCACTTTTTAGAAGCGAAGTATCTCTTGTATGGGGGTATGTCTTGTACGGGGGTATGTCAAGCTTGTCAAGATAATGGCCCTTGAATAGGCATGCAACCTGGGCATTTGCACAAGTGGCCTCAAAGCAAGCAAAACTGGTTAACTGAACGAAAGGAACTGCCAGCAGATTAAATTTCACTTTATACAAGTGGCTTGCCTTCGATTAAGTATGGTATAACCAGATGCCGCGCTTTCTAGTCTGAGTGCACTGGTCGAGCTACCCTGTCTAAAACAGCGTGAGTGCAGTGACCTTTCCGGTAGGTCGAAGTTTGTGAGGAGAATTGAATTTACGTGCATTATTTAGATGCGCTGTGATTTGATTTTTAGCGAATGAAAGCGTTATACCGTCAAACCCCTCAATAATGAAATCGCCGGGGAAGCGATTTTTGTTCGTTCTCGAGAGAATTTTGTTGTCGCAAAAAAAGAAGAAATACGCACACAAATTACTTCGCACAACCAAAATTTATTTCAAGAAGTCTCCCAATCAGCTTAACCATCTGTTGCTCGCTTTGAACTGGTTGTGCCCGAGAATGCACGCGAATTAATAGCCTTCTGCCGCAGAAGCCTTTCAGACAAGGGTGCCTTGTCGAGGAACCACTGGCTTTCTTGACATCATCACAGACTGGCGTTGCAACCATCCTGTGCTGTGCACGTGCGCTGTTCTAAGTGCCGCCATTAAGCTTTCTGTCGAATTGGGCATTGTAGACAGCGAGCTGCACGGGATGCCGAACTCCTCTACAATATCCGCCTTCTTTTCCGCTTTTCACAGCTTTGGCAATGATCCTAGAATTCTCCTGAAACGTCAAAAACTTATGCTTTTTAATAGGAAGTTGCATTTTTCCGAAAGGCCAAATAACACTGCACGTAGGCAAAGCGCGGGAGATCTCGACATAGACTTGGAGGAATGTGCGGCAGCAAGTAGTCAGGCAGTCTGCAGAATATCGGCATGACGTCTCTTCCATGGGTATCATCACTTGAGATGTGCCGACGTAGTTGCCAACAGAGGCGGAAAAAAATTGTTTTCAGCGTAAAAGAAGAAGTCTTGTTGCTATCATCATTATCCGACCGAATTTAAACTGTAACGGTCGCACCGATGCTTGCTGGCGGAAACGTATGTGCTTGACTTGTCAAATGAGCGGTGCTCATTTTGAACTTCTGGGTTCCCAACTAGCTCATGGGTTGAAGAAAATGTTGCGGATCACTGCCTGAAGCTTTCATTATTGCGCGAGTGCTTCTTAAAATCTCTTTGTTATTGGGAGGGGGCAACTGCATTGAACTCTATGGGCGTTCACTGAGGACGCCAGATTTCTTCATTGCTGCGAGAATTTCATTCTTGAGGGCTTTCGTCCTTGAAGGGTTCAGCTGTACTTATTTTCGTAAGTTTGAATACTTTGAATAGTAAAAGTCCGACTTTGAATCGTGAAATTCCGGTGCAAATCGAATCGAACAGTAAACACTAAAGTTGGAATATTCGTACACCTCTACTCATCGTGTATGCTGGAGTAGCTAAATTGAAGAATAAATCGTGCTTCTGGCACATTAGAACACCAACCTGTTGTTTGATGTGTGCTTCATTTATGGCATATGGTACAACATTCAAGATGCCTTTGTGCCCCCCCCCCCTCTCCCCCGATGTGGAAACCAATACGGTGGAAGCCGTGGACATTGCTGAGCTCTGGGAACATGCTGCAGATGACTAGAAAATCAATGGTGCGTCCATGGAGGTGTTCCTAAACACATATGTCGTTGCTGCATTCCGTGAGAAGGTCACTAACAAGGTAATCACTGAAAATGTGTCATCACGATGGTGGCGAGAGCGGAAGTGACCGTGATGCCTTCGAGGCCAAGCAAAGTGCGCTGTCTCAGACTGAATCACCTATTGATTTTAAGCCCGTGAAAGGGTTGCCACCGGTGTACATGATACACAAGGTCATGATACACATGGAAGTAGTGAAACTGCGACTACTGCGGAAGCAAGTGTCTATCTCTAACTACATTACCTAACACTTCAGGCACTTATTGCGATAAATAAACAGTTTCTCAAAGCGTACATTTTATTATTTCTATTTTTCAGCCCAAGTGGAAGAACTGAGTGGGGTGGCAGCATTGCAGTACAGATTAGTGAGTATTGGTTATGACGACCATTTCTTCTTTCGGCTTTATTTTACATGGACTGTGGCAATAAATATTCTAAAATAAAACAAACAAAAGTGCTTTCTCTCCATCTCACCACGGCTTAGGCCCTTTCCTTGGCTGAGGCTCAGCTCAGCCGCTTGAGTGTGCTGTGCATGGGCACTGTTGAGTGTTCTCTGCACTTTCCATCAGGGTTGCAAGGTCAACAGTCGCATATGAGTATTTGAAAGAGTTTGTCCTGAGCTTGCATTTTCATGGCTCCAAGGTGCAACATTTCAGCCTGGCTTTGCCCGCAGAAACAAAAACACAGAGACATCAGGGAAACCAGCAAGGAATGGAGGGACCTTTTGCGGTGATTTCATTTTTTTCACTTCAACGAGAAGTATACATCCTGCTACCAAGGTCATGAACAATGAGCACACAAACAGGAGTGACACTACCAAGGAGCTCGTCACTGACCAGGTAGGGTGATGAGAACCACCTTGCGGGTGTACTGCGGCTGCCCATCAGGGCCCAAGCGTGACGGCTCGGGAGGGTGGAACACCTCCTTGTGACGAACAACCATGCGGTCACGGGTTAAGGAATCCCGAAAGATCCATGGGTGGTTCACAAAAGTGTCCACATCAAGCATCTGCAAACGCACGCAAAACACAAAGTAGCTGCTATGCAGTCCGCACTTACCAATGCACTGAACAATGGCCACTCCGATCATTTTTTACTGCAAAAAATGGGTGAATTTCTCAGATTTCATGTCAACACTTGAATGAGGTGTCAGAGAAAAGTTAACTAAAGCGTGCCAGGTAGTGCAAGCTGGTGGCATCCATTTCTTCTGTTGTTTTTTCTCTTACTTATTTCTCTTCGTCAAGTCTCGCTATACAAAAGTTTAATATTGCTCTTTATCATGACTTTACAGGTGCACAGAGACACTTTTATACTAATGTAGCAGATTGTACTGCCACACTGGCCTGGGCCACACCACATTCCTGTACACCCATCTTGGATCTCACCTTAGACACCTAGACCACTTTTTCTTCTTTTTCGTGCTTAATGCGACATGATGTTAGCCACTGCAGATGTGCCAAGCTTAAAACATGATAAATACCGAAGCAAAAAAATATTATACGCTAGTGAGAAATAACCCACTGATCACTTATTATGTTGATTGTTTTAACTATTCATTAATAAAGTTGCAGGATTCGCTCTCTAGGAAAGCTACAAACAGACACTTGCTATACGTATACATAGTTGCAGCCAGGACAATCTACACCACAGAAAAAAACTAATATTTATCAAATTTGTTTATAAAGTATGTATGCAAAGCAAAAAAAAAAAATTTCTTCGCTGTCATACCTTAGCTCCTGTGAAGTAGGAAATCCAAATAACCAAGTAAGTAAAAACATCTGGCCCTTCTAATCTTACGCAGAACAGACTTGAGAATTCAGTTTAGTCGCAATGTGGATGCAAATAAGCAAGATCACAACCAAGGAAAAGATTAATGCAGGCTGAATGAAGGCTAGGTTTGAAACATGTAAACAAGCCCCCACTAGCCTTTTCTACTGCTTCTAAATGCCTGTGCCTCGAGGCTGTACTTATCTCGGACCTCAGTGAAGTCACTGGTGCAACATGCCATTGTATGGGCATGGCATGGACAGCACACGACCACAGATAAGTACAAGGCATGTTTAAAACATTCCAAAGGAGATTCTTCTTATTGCTGTATAACACCTTGCCACCTAGTTAACACACACTGATTCACAAGAGGTGGAACAATCAGCTTTACATAAACAACAGCACATGTACAACCAATGGTCTCAATTATCAAACAATTTTTAGAGCATATTAAGCCTTGCAAGGCTGTATGAAAGATGTGTTCAACTCTTCTTTTGTTGTCGCTATGCAGGAACTTTCTTGTGTTGTTCACCTTTCGCTTTCATTCGAAGGTCAGTTTAGGCCAGCGCATCAGCTATTGGCCTGGTGAGCCACCGATGGCGGCGCTGCGAACGGCGCTCCGGTGATGCAAAGGTGGGGATTCGGCTTTTGTCGTCTGCTAGGCTGCGGCTAAAACAGCAACATTTTCGTTATAGTTTGCTCGTGTCGCATGGCGTTCCTCGACTATTAGCTGTATTTTCGTGTAATGATAGTTCTTTAGATGGCTGCTAGCATTACTGGAGGTTAAGAAACGTTAACATTTAACGTATCTTCTATATACACAGAGCCATCGCGGTCAGGATCATGCCACCAAGTTCGTAGCGTCACTCACTGGGCTGGATGGTGTTGAAATAGCTTGCGTTAAAGCGCGAACGTCCCGCCAATCGAGTTAAAGAGAGTTTGCGCTGCTTTGGAGCGAAGCGCGATCAATTTCCCAGCTTATTCGCAAAAGTTAGCGTTATATAAGCAGACTTGAACGAAAGTTCGCACTCCACTCCCAATTGCGGTAAGTACACAACACGTTTGCCGACAAAATAAAATTGATAATTTCATCGACCAGCGGGTTATTGCGGACAACTAGCGGTACATTAGGTGAGTTGGATGCACATTAAAACTTGTCACATGTACTATTGCCCCCGAATGAAATGCCAGCAGTGGTGCGCGTGGCACAGTTTGCACCCTTATGATTAGAGATAGATACGCTCTTGCGGTTTGCCGCTCGTGAGCCAGATTCATGCTTTCAATTGCGCAGTGCTGCCTAATCAGGTGTAGCAGAATCGCGAGTTGGGCTAGTTGGTGGATGTTCATCGTAATACAATTGACAGCGCAACGGGTTGAACACGGACAGATGTGTCCTTCTCTTCCTTCTGTGCGTGTTTAACCCGTTGCGTGCTGTCAATTATATTACGATAATAAGGTGTGCATGCATATCAATGGTGATGACAGGACGGCGCACATTATACAGTTCCTAATGCTTGGGGAATGCGCTCCGCTGTTTGTGTTTCATTTGCCACCGATAATACAGCTTGAGAACATGGGAGAGGCCTTTGCCCTGCAGTGGGCATAGACAGGCTGATGATGATGATGAATACAGCTTGATAAACAGTAAGAAAAATTGGCGAATATGTCTAGGAAGAGGAGAAAGAGAGCTCCTTCCCATCATTCCTTTGGCCCCTTTGGCTGGTTATTGCTATTCTTTACCGCGCTGTAACAAGGCTAAATATTTTACGATGAAAGCTTTGGATTCCTGATCAAACGCGAAAATGCACAGTCAGCAACCCTAGTCGGCAGCGTCAACACAAGTTATGCAAATAATCATCACATGATAACGTCACCTTATGATGTCCTCATGACATCACAGACTGCCAAAATTTGTGACGTCATAACTTCACATAATTATGTCATCACATGACATCGTCGGTTTGCATTGCCTCTGTGATTGGTGCAATGCAAAACCAGGTGATGTACAGAAAGCTTGCAATGCCTCCGATCCTGGAGGCAGTGCAAAACCACGTTACGTCCAAAAGGCATTCGGAAGCGGGCGGGGAGGGAACAATACATCGAGTGAACAAAAAGAAGAAGATGGATGTCGCCTTCGAGTCGTCTTAGGCAAACGCATAAGGGACCCTGCGAGTCTTTTTAGTACAGTGACCGCACCACGCCCTATCAGGAGTCGACCGCTGAGAGTGAATTACACGATTTTATAGCAAATACATCTTACTACGATTTTCGATGCAAAAGCTTTGTATTTATCTACGTTAGTATGATTACACTAATTCTGTTCAGCATGAACTAATATGGCGATCTGGGCGAGTTGGTGTACTAACATCTTCGGGAAAATGTGCAGCGCGGCATGGACAAAGGACAAGGACGTGTTGTGCGTTTCTTGT
Organism: Rhipicephalus sanguineus; assembly: GCF_013339695.2. Classification (NCBI taxonomy): domain Eukaryota; kingdom Metazoa; phylum Arthropoda; class Arachnida; order Ixodida; family Ixodidae; genus Rhipicephalus; species Rhipicephalus sanguineus. Next base: position 31,786 of record NW_023615440.1, read on the forward strand.
CCTTCGTCCGTGCCGCGCTGCACATTTTCCCGAAACTGTTCAGCATGCTTTCAAACGTACAGGAACGAGTCAGGAAACGTTAATTTATTAACGTAGGGATTAAAATATGCTGCAGAAATAAAGAAAAGACAACTCCGCACATCCTACAATATATTTCATATCACTGTCGTGCATGCCCTTTTGACACGTGCTCTCAACCTTTTTATTTCTTGTTTAAACTTCAACTACTTACGACACGCTTACACGACAGCTGCTGAAAACTTGGATTTAATCAAAAGTTGTTGCCTGTAACGACCATTTATTTGATTTGAATGACATCACACATCGCTTGTCACGCGTTTAAAACTTCGAACAAAGGAATTCAATCGAAGGAGTAGGCTGTGCAGCACGCAGTATACGTATATTGCGCTTTAATGCTGACACGGTAGCCGAAGCCCGAACGCTGAAATTAGTGATTGAAAACGGACCGGAAAGTCATTTCGAGTGCGCCACGGCTGCAGAACAGTTGCGAAAAGAAATCGTCGCCATGCATGCAGATGTACACATTGATGGCTAGCAGACGACACCAGGAGCAATCGACAGTGAACATGCTCCTGACGGCATCTCCGCTCGATATTGCTGGGCATTTTGCTTGAACATTCAGTACAAATTGCTTTATGAACATGCCCATTCATGTTTCAATAACTCGAGCAGGACAGACTGGCCGGTAGCGTCGAGATTCATGTTTCAATAACTCGAGCAGGACAGACTGGCCGGTAGCGTCGAGTAGCCTTCACGCAGTGAGCACGTGCGCGAAGAGCGGCACCCGAGTCCCCTCTCTGACGTCACATGCGAGAGGGCGCTACTCAAAGATCTCGAGGCCAATATCGCTCGGATGTGCATGGGTGTGCAACGGCAGTGTTGTACGGAACGGCGTTCCAGGAACTAGTTCCTTTTGGGAGGAATGGAGGAACGCCACCGTTCCGTTCAGGATCGGTGGAACGGTAAGAATAACAGAGAGCTGAGCTAGTTGGTAAGTATTCATTCTAAAAAGACAGGGCGTTTGTGGTGTCCTGACTTCTTTCTTGTGTCCGTGTTTGCATGCCCTGTCTTTTTAGAATGAATACTTACCAACTAGCTCAGCTCTCTGTTATTCTAAAGCCCGTTTGTGGTGTCCTGACTTCTTTCTTGTGTCCGTGTTTGCACGCCCTGTCTTTTTAGAATGTAACGGTAACTCGTTACATTTACATAAGAACGGCGTTCCCTCTGTAAATGTTCCATGGCATTGAACAGGCATGCGCATGCATCACATCATGCAGAGCAGGGCGGATGGGCGACCGCGTGAGACGCGAAAATCTACTGTTCGCTTGTCACGTGACTATGGTGCATGCTGGTTTTCACTTTTGTTGCATCCAAGTTACACTATGGTTCTACCCCTCGGGAGGGAGCGCCTTGCTGGGTGAAGCGTATGCTTCCGACATTTTGTTGGTTTTATGTTAGCACGCGCGCTAAGTGCGATGCTTTGGCCCAGTACCTGGGTGTATTTTTCTTCTTGCATGGTCTATAGGGGCTGGCTTGATCGCCCCTTAATTTTCTCTTGCATGCCACCGGCAGCTATCGACAAATCTGTCTTTTCACACAAGTTGCATAGATGGCGGGGAGGAAGAGAAGCAACGCAGAGGACACGTGCGCTGCAGTGGAGCCTGTCCGGTACCTTGGATGCTTGTGTTTTGGCAGGCATACCTTCAACATGCAAGTTATGGCAGCGGCTATCAGTCTATAATTATATTATAGTTCAGTTCGACAGCCGTTGCACCGGGAATGTCTGTCATGCAATAAACGATACATATACATCCAGCGCTACATTCTTGTTGCGCCCGCTGAGCCTGCCCTCACCTCTACGACCTCGGTTGACTTTGTTCTTATTTGTGTACAACACAGCAGTACCCTCAAGCGCTTTGATGGAACGGCTCTTCAACATTACCAACAAAGTGCTGATGAGAAAGCAGGTTCGTCTGTCAGACATCAGCATCGAGATACAACTTTTCCTGAGTGCAAACAAGGGGCTTTAAAGTTTCGAATGGATATCCAGGACATTATTTGCTACTCACACTGCAATATTGAATCACAACTCATTAAACACCGATGTATTGTTCCTTTCGATGCAGTTTCCTGTGCAAGAAATATAATTATATTGGTGCATGTGAGGAAATTTCTATTTGAATATCTGACGCACAGTATTCTAACTGCACATTTGAAGACCCACGTGCGTCGCACTTGTAATAAGGCAGGCACCGAAGTGGCAGTTACACATGTCTTTAGCCAGTGCTCTCTTAAGAAAATTGGTCTATACTCGCGGACAACTTTTCTTGGCAATGAAGGGAAGGCTACAGAGCCAAACTACGCGTGTACTGCCACTGAAGAATATAGTCCCACAATTGCGTACGTGTTTTCACCATGAGAATTAAACAAAACAACATTACTTTGTTTTCTACAGGAGGCTGTTTGAAAAGAGGCACAGCACGCACCAAGGAGATATTTATATTTGTTTTACTTTATGCAGTGCCATTTCGCGTTTTCATACGTGTGAAAGCGTCGCACCTCTTACGTACACCTCACAGTCAAAATGGCATCTTCACCCTCTAGCTTTTCCGAAGACTTGCCGAAGGAGCTTCTGACGAATTTCACTAATGAATGGCTGTCTAAGCAGATGAAGCAAATGGTATGCAATGTGATTATTCGAGCACGGCCGCTCGAATAATCGAACGGCCGTCACGGGAGATACGGAAGGTTCACGAACCGAAAATAAATTCGAAACGTGCGCCGAACCGGACTATTTCGCGGAGCAGTACATGTGCATTTCTTTCAGAAGCCACGGAAGTGGCTATTTCGCGCAAAGAAAACACAAGGGGAGGGATAAGGGGAGCGGAACACGAGCTGTCACTAAAAGGTAAAGATGGGGCACATTTGCCGGCCCACTGCAGTTCCCACAAGTGTGAGCCGTATCTGCACAAGATTCAGATTCTTGGGAGAAGCAGGGACACCACTGCTCGGGAGCTTTGGAAGCTTTTCACATAAAAGCACGAGGTTTATTATGCATTAGTGGCACTTCATTGTTCCTTTCGCAGGCAGAGAGCACGTTCTTGCATCGCAGGTTGTGATTAAGATGGTATCCGATTGTTGTGAGCCTGCCCTTTTGCGCATGCCTATACCTCTGTATTGCATTGCACAAAACGTTATCTGTTCGTTGTTTGCCTCGCTTTCTGCGCATGTGTTTGCGTATATATATACTACTGCAGTAAATTTGGAATAAACAGTCGAAAGTTTGCGCTCCCCTTATCCCTCCCCTTGTGTTTTCTTTGCGCGAAATAGCCACTTCCGTGGCTTCTGAAAGAACATGAACCGACTGGCCCAACAGCGTGTGCTTCTGGAGTACATGTGCAGTAGCTCCTCCCCCGTAGCATTTATTTCATTGCCAAGAAAAGTTGTCCGCGAGTATAGGAGTGTTTTGATTTCTTTCATCTACATACAACCTGCTTCCGGTGATTTCAAATTTGCAGAATATATGTAGCCCAATGTGAGCTTTAAATTGCTCACTTTGTTTCGCCGCAAGGTTATTAGACATTATATTTGAATTAAAAAGTCAAATGTAACGTCAATGTAACGACAAGTTCCAATGTTTGAAATATAACTGGAACACATTCCTTTCGCATTAAAAAGAAACTTGTAACGGGAACTCGTTCCAAGATTGGGAAGGAACGAGCTTTCGTTTTTGTTTTAGAGGAACATGTACAACATTGCGTAACGCTAAGTTTGCTTTTGTCTTGTGGGCCGTTTTTCTTTGTTGTGCTTGCAAAAATGGCATCTGTCTGGTTAACAAACTCACTCCCAGGGATACGATTTCAGCTGTTCACAGGTGTGCACTGGTATATACAAACAATGCTGCTGTGTATGCACAAATGATGTGCCAGTGCATTGTCTTTCTTTTCCTACACCTGAGAAAAATATTACAATGAACTTAAATTCTTATTAATAATATAAACTTGTTTCTAAGATTTATTTTTATTATTCAGGAATTAGCAGTGGCATCTATACTAGCGAAAAATGCATCTTTTGTCGCCTTATGGTCGCTCTAAAACAATTAGGATAATTTTTTTTTACATAGGTCACTTTCAATATTATATTTATGCAGTAAAAAAAAGTCACAGTTTTACCGCAACGGCGAAGCAATGTTTAAGAAGGGTAAAAGCGCACTGAAGACGAACACACAATGAAGGCACACACACGCACACACATACCGTATTTACTCGATTCTACCGCGCCCTCGATTGTAACGCGCACCCGTTTTCCGCAACCAAAAAAAAAAAAAAAAACAACATCGATTCTAACGCGCACCCATTTTTCGTAAGAGAAATGAACAAAAGAAGTCCGTAGCAGTCTACCTTCGCACATTCAGCAGAACACGTATTTGGGTTTTAAAGGACTAAAGTTTCAAAAAAAAGAAAACACTAAGTCAAACGGCGGGCCTTGCCGCTGAAACTGTCACCACTACGGCGGCGATACGAGTCGCGTACTGGATCAGTCTTCGTCACTGTCTGGCAACTCCTTGTCGCTGTCAACGTTCTTCGTTTTCGGCAAACTGGCCCTGCTTTTGTCCACAGAAACTTTTTCGTGAAGCTTTGCTGTAAAACAATCTTCTGCTTCTGTTTGCGCCAGTCTTGCACGCACGTTTCGGCAACTCCGAACGACCACGATGCGGCCTGATTTCCGTCCGTCTCTGCACATGTAATAACTTTTCTTTTAAATGCGACGTCGTGGTGCACTCGTCGAGTATTTAGAGTGGGCACTTCCATGCCGCCAGTGCGAATGCAGAACGGGATGACAAACTCCTCAGCACACGTACGAACTGAAACAATGACAGAAATGACCGAGGCGCATGCGTAGGAGACGGCCATTTTGAAATGCCGATGGCAATACGATAATCGAGTTTTTCTTTTTCGGTACTCGATTCTAACGCGCATGCGATTTTTCGACTCGTTTTGCCGAAAAAAAGGTGCGCGTTAGATTCAGGTAAATACGGTAGTGCTACTTTCAACAGTTTATTTTTGTGATCTCGACGCTACTTATAGGGCAAAACCATGAGCACATCTGCTGCGCAGAAGTAAGAGAAACATTAGTAAGCATCAAAACGGACACCAAGGAAATCAAATTCCTTTTTCGTCAGCGCGATAGAAGGCATACTAACACACCTGTCACCCAACTTTTCAATCTCTCCTGCTTCGATTATCTCACATGTAAGCTGATTTCTATTTCTAGACAGAACTCTGCACGTGTCAAACAAAGGCATACAACCAAAACCGAAATGTGGCGAGAACGTTTGAGCAAGGGAATCGCACAAGGGTGTTACCTTACGTACATGCGGTTTCCCATAATCTGAAAAAGATTGCTCAGCGGGCCAATGTGCGCGTGCTCTTTTCGGCGCCAAACAAGTTGGAAAGGCTGTGCAAGATTACGACGAGGAATGCAAATGAAAATCGGGGGTGCGCAATACACTGTAAGAAGTGTGGTTGTATGCCTTTGTTCGACAAGTGCAGAGTTCTGTCTAGAAATAGAAATCAGCTTACACGTGAGATAATCGAAGCAGGAGGGATTGAAAGGTTGGGTGACAGGTGCGTTAGTATGCCTTCTATCGCGCTGACGAAAAAGGAATTTGATTTCCTTGGTGTCCGTTTTGATGCTTACTAATGTTGCTGTTACTTCTGCGCAGCAGATGTGCTCATGGTTTTGCCCTATAAGTAGCGTCGAGATCACAAGAATAAACTGTTGAAAGTAGCGCTATGTGTGTGCGTGTGTGTCCCTTCATTGTGTGTTCGTCTTCAGTGCGCTTTTACCCTTCTTAAACATGGAATACCAACATGCCCACTTCACCACTTTGGCGAAGCAACGAATGCGATAGCAACAAATTGTAGTGTTACACGAAGTGAGGCTGGCACCTAACTGTTTTGTATCTGATCTCGCATAATTAGAAAACGCTGGTGTAAGAGAATACGGCCGCTCCAGGGAGAGATGCTCTCCGTATAGTCCCTTCGCGTTGAGAGCGCAGCACGTAGAAGGGTATACGAGCTGCCCGCTGTAATGGCTTTCGAGATAGCGCGCGCGCCAGCGATCGCGCCCTTAGGTTGGAAGTTCAGTGGAGCGAACTTGGGCGTGTTGGTTAAGCATGATGAACCATACAGCGCGAGTAAACAATGGAGACACAGGAAGGGAACACACACGTGTGTTCCCTTCCTGTGTCCCCGTTGTTTACTCGCGCTGTATGGTTCATCATGGAAGTTCAAATTGGCTGCTCGCGCGACAACCCCCCTCCGCCCCCCCACCTGGTGTCTTGTTATGGTCATTAAAGACGGGCGGGGCGTTTCCTGTTTGCTTCTGCGGCAGGCCTCCCGAGCGGGGTGATGTTATCGCATGCACCCTCCGAGCGACGGAAATGGCCCGGCTCGTTTGATCTCTGCTTTGGTCGCGTTCGTCGCCCCCGCTCACGCGCTTTTACCCGCGGTAGAACATACAATGCGCGGGGAGATCTTATCAATTTGGACTTCATACTGGAAGGACATGACGGCGATGGCAAAAACCCGTTGAGACTGTCCATATAATTGCTATCGCAATAAAAAAATCGACCATGGGGGGGGGGGGGTCGAGTTCGCATTTCATGAACAAGTGCTATGCTCAAAGGGTTAACCAAGTGTTGTATATTTGTGGATGAGGCACATGCACAATAAAAAGAATTACTCTCTGAAATATAAAACAAGCTTTTGCATGTCTGAATGTTCATTGACGTGAAGACGTCATTTACAGAGTGCGGTGTTTAAATCAGTAACCACATGGCCGATGTGGCTACATTACAATACGCATAGTGATTAGTGAAAAAAAGACTGTATTATCGCCAGTTCCTCACAAAGCAGATGAGCTGACAGTTGGACCACCACTGCCTGTAGCTCAGTTATGCAGAATGGTTGGTTGTAGGGCTCATTTTTGGCAGATTGTCGTAATTTTTGTGCTTCTGTTGTTGTTTAGTATATTTTAAATGTTTCAAAGTTGAGCTGGAGACGTGTTCAAGGGGGGCGCCCAGGAAGTTTGCTTGGTCTTCCAAGCTATCCCGCTGTGTGTTTACCAAAGGATGCAAATGTCACCCCCTCACCTTATCGACCTTATTCCACACTTTAGCCTCATCTCTGTACAAGTTGATACCTGTCAAAATCTCCTGCCTTGGGATTTTACCCTGATTAAGATTTTTGGAAGCATCGTGGAGCTCTTTGTTCTACTTTGACGAGCTTGACGGCACTCGTCGTTCGACCAAGGGACACAATGTTTGCATGCCACACCACTTGATTGAGAAATGCATCTCAAAGTGGCATCACTTATAAAAGCAGTGAAATATTGAACAGCAGTATCAACTCCCAAGGAAGACATGTCAGCCCACGAGATACTTCTTTGGAACTTCTCCCAATCTGCTGTGTCAACCTTCCACCTGTGGTGGAGATTCGTTTTCTTTTGGCACTTTCAGCAGTATGGGAAAGTGGTCACTCCATTACAGGAGTTTCTAATACCGTTCCAGCTAAAATCAGGTAAAAGGGTGGCACAAGCAATGCACAAGTATATAAATGAACAAGCCTTGTTCACGAGGCTATAAAACGTAGATTCATTCCTATTCAATAAACATGTGCCAGCCAAAAAGAAAACGTTCTCCATCAAAAGGTCTTGCGCATCACTGTGACAGTCACCCAACAGGTGCACTGAAATTGCCAAGAACAAGATACGGCCCTGGCAATTCATCTAAGGATTGAAATTCGTGCTTGTGCAAGTGGTAATGAGGGGGTATGCAATGCGAGCAAATATAGTAATGAGTTTGTTTAGGAGAACAACTTGAACTGCCACTGCTTCAAGGGACATTTGTAGCGGTAAACGATGACACGCTATGCTTTGTGAATATCACAGCAACAGCACGTGATGACAGGGGCTCCGGAAGTATATCTGATGTGTGGGGGCGACGATGTCTGTGGGCTGGTGTTGCATCGTCTATATATATATATATATATATATATATATATATATATATATATATATATATATGCGCACTACCTTAACAAGAAAACGATACCTTGTAGGGAAGTTTATCACGAATGAGGATGCCGTTTCCGACTACCAATACGACGCGACTGCCAGGTGAAAATATTTTCTGAAATTTTCTCGGCTGCCGGGAGAATTGACGCTCCCTATCTAATTCGCTCACAGGACCCTCGGCCTTTTTTGTGTACTTTGCGCCTCATCCGGAGTCTATATCGACCAGATGACGTTGATACCATCTCGTGTACCCACCATAACACGCATACGTGAAACATCAAACGCGAAATCTATAGAGCTGCATTAGCACAAAAGGAAGTATCGTTGTAGCTTACCGCTTCAGTTAAATCTATGTTCTTTGTCCGCCTTCCCTCCCAAGGTAGTGATAAAACAAGTGCATATCGGTGTTTTCTAGTGTAACTTTCCCGCTTGTGGGCGTCCGATACGCATAGCCAGTTAGGGACCTTAAAGGGTCACTAACAAGAAATACAAAGTTGAGCTGCAATGAACAGGGGCATTGCAGAATGCGTGCACTTTTGGTTGGGTCTGAAAAGATAACTTATTAGTGGAGATATTTGTAAGCAAAGGCCGAAGATCTCTTACTCAATTTCTCTTGCCCCATGCTCTGGGCTGAAGCAATGTCGTCTCGAATCTCATTGCTCTCAGCGAATTAGAAGGCGGCATGATACGTCACCATGTGTGCAAAGGGCCATTGCATGGCCGCGGCTTTCGGCATTGCCGCGATGGATGTGGTTGCAGAATTTGAACCTCGCAGCGAAGATCTCGCCATGGAAGCAGGATTGCATTTCAGTGTGTCTGAAATGATCCACCGTGCTCTCGCGGCAGCAGTTTCTGTGTACGATGTCTGGCAGCAACCGACGGAAAACGAAGCCTCGTTTTCGTCAACGGCATGCGAGGCGTCGACTTGTCGAATACTGTTTATGTACACGTGCTTTTCATGCTGCGTTTTTACTAATCGTGATTTCCTCTGGGAGAACTGGAGCAGAGGCACCGTGCAAAGAGGAGAGGCGCGGCAGAGCAATAAGAGCAGAGCCATGCAGGGCCACTCTATCCGCCCGTGGAATGCGGCACGCATCCGAAGGGAATGTGGGAGGGTACCAGTGAGGAGGAATGTACCATGTGATCAAAACCATCGAAGCCCCATAGTTCTCTGCAGGACAGCGCGCATGTGTGAAATCCGACGCAGAATCGCAGCGAAGCTCCCTCGTATAAACGACGTCAACATGAAACTACACGTACCTGGCTGCTGCTGTTACCACCGCGCTCACCTACAGAAGCAAAATAAAAACGTATGAGGAGGATATCACGATGAATAACTCTCGACAAATCACGACTGGACTGCATTTGTGACCTCTACGAGAAACATGAAGGGGGCGTTAGTACATATCCTTCAGTTTTTCGATATTTTCTCACTTGTTAAATGCTCAGTTGACAGTGAGAATGGCATGAACGTGATCGTAATAAGATAATTTGCCATTACAGTTGTACTTCCTGTATCTCTTTAGTATTATTGTGCACGAGGCCACCATTGCAGACACGAGCGATGCAGTCGTTGTGGCGTGCTAAGTGTGCCACCTTGCTTCACGGAACCTTGCTCTGAGGACGGTAAGCCGGCGGCCCGAGCGCGTTTTGTTCTTTGAGTTTCCCACTTCAGTCAGCCTCACTGCACAACCAGTTCATGTGCACTGGCATCTAGATACAACAAGAGCTTGTAAAGCGTGACCAATGTTTTCGGCGGCATGGTGCTCTGGTGTAGTGTGCCACAATTAACGCACCACGTAAGCAAAGGAGCAGGGTGTAATTTCACATTTACGGTTTTACCTCAAGGATAACGAACATCACCACGCACGGCTCATAAAGCTTAGAAAGGGCAATGAACCGAAGTCCCGCACACGTGTTTGCAGCAAGCACTTCCTAGAAGGCGACTTTGTGTGTGAACAACGCAAATGTTAGTTTGGTGAGAAACAGCGAGTTCGCACGCGACATCTCCCTATTCATGTGAAGACACCCACACCGGGAATTATTTTCAGAAATTTCTTCGGGGACGTCATGCCTCATAGTCATCCCCCATCATACGCACGGTGATCGGGGAACATATCGTTGGGAATGTACCTATACACAGAGAAAAATAAGGAGGGGGAACGCACTTCGATAGAAAAAAGCAGTCTGTAACGAGTTTCTGGTCTGAAAAAAAAGTATAAGGCAGGAAAGCCCTTACTTAAATTTTAGTTTCAAATCGTCAATTCGTCCTGGTGTCTGCCCATAAAAGCTTGCCGTGTGCTTGGAGGCTGACATGCCTGATGAGTTCGCAAAGAGCTTCTCGATCGCAGAAATCCTTCAGCAACAAGACCATGTGCCGTACCTTCCCTTTCCGATTTTCACTACGGTCATTATGTGTGGAAGAACCGAGGTGTGTCTTGGCCGAAACGGAAGAAAGCGAACATTTCACGCGATAAGTTCCATGGAGAAGCTAGTAGGGGTCTCGGAGGGTTCAGTCCCCCACCGCCTCAAAATTATTGCATTCTGTGTGTGTATATATATAAGCGCACAAATACACACACACGCAAGAACATAGATAAAGTGAGGTCAGACCTCCAGAAAAAAAATCATGCCATATCCAAGGAATGAATGATGATAAGTGGGCGAAGCTCGAGAGGGGGAGATCATCGGTAAAACAGTAACCCTCCCGTGAAAGTTCGCCCATTACATCATTAAGAAAGACGTGAGACTGCGTGCGTATATACAAATCAACTTTTATTTTGTTCATCTACTGTCTACAGCCACCTGCTCCATCCGGTGACTCGCTGCGAAAGAGGAAGCGCGTCAAGAGCGATTGCCTTTTATTGCGTCAGTCACGTGCGAGTAACGTCAGCGCCACCTGCTGAGTGAGTCATACAACTAGGTGGTTACGAACCGGTAACAGAGGAAGGACAGACCCACGACGTAGTAAAGAAGAAAGAACACCACACAGGCGAACACGCACGAGAGTCACTCATCAACATCGTCTTCTTCTGCTACTGCATACCAGAACTGAATACTAGCTCGTGAGAAGCGCGCGTTCTGTTATGCAGTAGAAGATGACGTTGACGAGTGGTTACAAACCGGTCACAGAGGAAGGACAGACCCACGGCTTAAGGAGCTTCGCCCCTAAAAAACTTTCTGTCTAGGCCCCTGGGTAGGTTCACGGTTAAAATTGTGCTTATGTGGCAACAGGCTTAAACGGAGTTTTTTTATCTTATTGCTTTTCATGTGCTTGGACAGAAAGAAGCAAGGAAAGAGGGAGAGAACGAGAGGCATTCTTATGTTGTGGCGCTGAGACGTGCTCCTGCAAGGGCTGCAGAATGGAGCGCCAGCCATTACCTCCTCGAGAACCACATCAGGACAGAAGATGCGTTGAACCAGATCAAAAGCAGGCAGTGCTGTTTACGCAGACAAAGCACCGACAAAGAGAGAGTCAGAAGTTACAGACTTTCATAAGATTTTGTTTCGTTTGTTGAAGAAAAGAAGCCCCCTTCAACAAGTCAAAGGAGTTTCTAGTCTCCCGGGTTGTACCAGGGGAAAAGAAGGCGACGGAGAGGGGGGGGGGGGGTTGGAACAGCCTTGAGTGTGGGGGCATGCCCCGGCCCCCCCGGTTCCGGAGCCCCTGCGTGATGATGCAAAAGCGTCATCGCGATCTTTACGAAAGAAAGCATACTGTTGCAGAAAGTTTGTATGTTTTGATTTTAAGCAGGTTTCCTGGACACACAGAACTTTTGGTGAATGTTCCTGTAAGAGTTCCCGAATATCATCGAGGTTTCTGAGAAGACCTCTCTCGTTCCATCCTATAATTTGTGCATCCATAATTCTATAGCGAAAGTAAATTGGTGCTGTGTGTACAAAGAGTGTTGCCTTAGGTTACAGAGGCAGGCCCTGTAATGTGGGCTTTTTCCTTATCAGCGAGCTCTACTGGGCTGCGCTGTTCTTCAGTGTCCGAGACGCCGATAGGTATGACGTTGTGTCTATCGCCTTGGCAAAGGCGCTAGACACCCACCCGTGGGTTGCACACATAGGTGCTGGAGTTTTAGGGCTCTTTGCCTGCAAACCTGGCATGCCCTTTGGTGGCAGAGCAGCATGGGCTGCTTCTGTGGAGGGGGCGGATGCCGACAGCCAAGAACCGATGTGGCACTACCCTTTTTCATACAAGTACAGATGGCCGGAGACTAGATAGCAAAATAAGACATGGCGCTACGAGAGCCCAAAACAAACTCTTTATTTTCCTGCGTCCCCATCTTTCAGTCCCTAGGCGTGACGCCACAACACACAAAGCAACAGCGCCACGCGTGTTAGCTATTAACATTGTGACACTCCTCCCCTCTTAAGAAGAATAACTACGGGGAGTACCTAAGCACTGGCTTCCTCGTCCTTTTGCTGCGTCGCAACATGGGTGTGCAAGGCGCAGTCACGGAACAGTCACCCCCCACATGAACACCCCTGTTGCTTGCAGTGATGTCAGTGTTTATGGCACAGCCCCTCTCAGGCGAACTTGTAGATGGCTCGACAGCCTCTTGCTCCGGCATGTCCGGAACAGTTGATTCAAGGAGAGGAGGCTGTTCCCATTGTCGTATGGCCGCAGCACTAGCATGGTGAAGCACATCCGTTTCAGACGTAGCCGGTGGCCCTGTCTGAGCAAGACGCACGTGGTCACCGTGTCGGTGCCATATAGAGCTATCGTCGAGAATGACGCGGGCTGACGGCGGAGTGACGTCGACAACATTGGCCCGCACCCATGGTGCTCCCTGTCGAAAGTTTCGCGCATACACGCTGTCTCCTGGTTGCAATGACAAAGCCTACCGGGATCCTCTGTCGGCATACAACTTCTGCTTAAGTTGCCTTAGAAGTACCGACATCTGCAGGCTTGGCCGCAAGACATCCAACGGTGTCTTGAAGGCTCTGCCAGTAAGGAGTTCGCATGGTGGCCGACCCGTTACTTTGCGAGGTGTAGTCCTGTAGTGGAATAAGAACCGGGACAGTTGTGTTTGGAAGTTGCCCGACCCAGATTTCTTGAGTTTGTTTTTGACAGTCTGTACTGCTTGCTCTGCGGCACCGTTGGACGCAGGGTGATACGGCGGTACCAGCATGCGGCGTATTCCATTTCGAGTCAAGAAGTCCAGGTACTGTGCACTGGTAAAAGCAGGACCATTGTCCGAAACTATGGTGTCGGGGAGGCCGTGCTGGGCGAATGCCATTCTCAAGGCGAAAATGGTAGCGTCTGCTGATGTGGAAGACACAGGGAAGACTTCTATCCATTTCGAGAAGGCGTCCACTATAACCAAGAATGTATGCTTTAGAAATGGTCCCCCGAAATCAATGTGAAGCCTAGACCAGGGTCGCTGAGGAAAAGGCTGCACTGGCTGGGAAGCTCGATGTTGAGCCTGGCACGTAGCACAGCTCTTCACACTGTTTGCAATGTCATTGTCAATGCCTGGCCACCAGACATGGCTCCTGGCGATCATCTTGCTCTTCTCAATACACGGGTGGCTGGCATGGAGCACACCAAGTACCTGGGCCCGCAATTTTTTCGAAATCACGACTCTTGATCCCCATAGTAGATAGCCTTCATGGAGACTTAGTTCCGCACTTCTGGCATTGAAGGGGTTCCACTCTGGTCCCGCTGCGAGGCTTTCTTCTTTCAACGCAGGTAGGACAACATGGCTCAATACTGGATCGTCCCTTGTGACGTGCTACAACAGCTAGTGAGAGGAGTTGTGGATATGCCTCTTCCAGCATGAAGATCTCAGCAGGGCGAGGAAATGCAGTGCAGTCGTTGGGCAGCGGCAGTCTACTAAGCGCATCGGCATGCCCGAGCTCTTTGCCAGGTTTGTAGACAAGTTTGTTGTACGCGGAGAGCTTCAGAGCCCATCTGACCACTCTTGGCGAAGCTTGCACAAGAACAGGCTTGTTGGCACCCAGAAGTCCAAGAAGTGGCTTCTGGTCAGTGTGTGCTTCAAACGGTATGCCCCACAAGTGCTGGTGGAACCGATGCACGCCAAACACCAAGGCCAGTGCTTCCTGGTCAAGTTGGCTATAGTTTTGCTCTGCTTCTGATAAACTTCTCGAAGCAAAAGCAATTGGACGTTCTCGGCCGTCAGCGTCTTTGTGCGCCAAAACTGCGCCTATACACTCCGTTCACTGCGACTGGCGCGGCCGTCAGAGAAGGCAGTCGGCGAGAGCCCGAGCAGAAGCGAACGCTTCCTCGCGCCCGCTAGCACGCAGTTGTAGGTGTTCTGTGACGCAGTCGTGAACTGCTGCGTCATCGGTTGTACCAACAGGTACATGTAGTGCCCTGCGGAAATGACGTTTCACTGTTTCTCAACTCGTCTGTGCTTTATTGGGCAGCGGCAGACAGGGGCGTATCCGGGGGGGGGGGGGGGTCCAGACTCCCCCCCCCCCTTTGCCGAAATTTTTCAGTTTTGCTTGCGTATATATACACGCGCACATACAAACGTACACACGAAGATACATGAAGTATGGTTGAACCCCCCCCCCCCCCTAAAACTTTCTGGCTACGCCCCTGGCGGCAGAAGTTTATCACGGCTGTGCGATGAAAAAGTTAAGTTAGTTTGGTTCCCGCTCCCTCTGCCGTCTCGCGTTCTGCGGTTTTGTTTTTCTTGTGTGACTAGCATCAGTACATTTCAGCCATGACGGTACAAACTGGGAACCCTCTCGGCACTCAAAGATATGCAGTGCACATTTCGTTGGGGGTGTGCCGCCCAAGGATGTGTCGTCCCCGTCGTACGTGCCAACGATATTTCCTGACGAGTATCATAAGCGGTCCGTGCTTGCAGAAGATAAGTGATAGTCAGCGCTCGTGTCGTCGTATGTGTTTCTTCTACATCCCGTGCTTTACGTTCGCACTGTTCCTGCAGTCATGATTTTAGTGCTGGCAGAAGCGCAGCTGTTCAAGTAGAGATGCGCTAACTGGGACTCGATCCCCTTCCCCCGAGATGTTGAGGGACAAAAATGTCAGGTGGTCGCGGCTCTTCAGAAAGATCCTAGGATTAAAGCAGAAAGACTACGGCTGGGGTAGCCCTACGGCACTCGGAAGCTTCAAGAGGTCGTGGTTCCGAAAATGCTAAAACAGATCAAAAAAAACAGAAAACAGTGGTTGTAAATGCGGTGTCAAACCACCACGTGATGTGCGCGCTGTCAATGCGCATGCGCCGTTTCTGTTCCTTGTTTTCTGTCGCATCCTTTCCCTTTCCACTTTACTTACATATATGCGTGCAATAAACGCCTTTTGGTTGTTCTCGGCTGACACGGAATCATCAACGTCTCCGTCCTTTCATGACTGCAGCTAGGCTGCCTCCGCTATGCTACAGGGTCCCGCTCCCTCTGCCGTCTCGCGTTCTGCGGTTTTGTTTTTCTTGTGTGACTAGCATCAGTACATTTCAGCCATGACGGTACAAACTGGGAACCCTCTCGGCACTCAAAGATATGCAGTGCACATTTCGTTGGGGGTGTGCCGCCCAAGGATGTGTCGTCCCCGTCGTACGTGCCAACGATATTTCCTGACGAGTATCATAAGCGGTCCGTGCTTGCAGAAGATAAGTTGATAGTCAGCGCTCGTGTCGTCGTATGTGTTTCTTCTACATCCCGTGCTTTACGTTCGCACTGTTCCTGCAGTCATGATTTTAGTGCTGGCAGAAGCGCAGCTGTTCAAGTAGAGATGCGCTAACTGGGACTCGATCCCCTTCCCCCGAGATGTTGAGGGACAAAAATGTCAGGTGGTCGCGGCTCTTCAGAAAGATCCTAGGATTAAAGCAGAAAGACTACGGCTGGGGTAGCCCTACGGCACTCGGAAGCTTCAAGAGGTCGTGGTTCCGAAAATGCTAAAACAGATCAAAAAAAACAGAAAACAGTGGTTGTAAATGCGGTGTCAAACCACCACGTGATGTGCGCGCTGTCAATGCGCATGCGCCGTTTCTGTTCCTTGTTTTCTGTCGCATCCTTTCCCTTTCCACTTTACTTACATATATGCGTGCAATAAACGCCTTTTGGTTGTTCTCGGCTGACACGGAATCATCAACGTCTCCGTCCTTTCATGACAGCAGCTAGGCTGCCTCCGCTATGCTACAGTGGCGACGAGCAAAAAAAACACCCACGCGGTCAAGCAGGCACCCGAAGTTAAGCATCCAGTGACAACCGTACTGCTGACAACGATGGCCTCCTACATGCTTCCCAGCTTCGACGACACCACAGATAAGTGGAAACCTTACCTCATCAAAGTGGATGCGTATTTTGAAGCGAATGCTATTTCGGATTCCGCTAAGAAGAGGGCACTTCTAGTAGCTGCACTTAGCACCTCGACGATCCAAATCCTGATGGGGAAAATAGCACCTGCAAAGCCCAATGCCTTAAGTTATGATGAAGTAGTCAAGGTGTTAAATGACCACTACGACCCAAGGCGCAACGAAATTGCTGAAAGCTTCCAGTTTTTCAACCGCTGTCAGCAGGAGGGAGAAACCATTTAGGATCCGACGCATTGCATCCGACGCATTGCAGACAATTGCAATTTCGGGGATTCTCTGAACAGGCTACTTAGAGACCGAATTGTCTGTGGTGTGCGTTCGGGTGCTGTGCAGAAGCAACTTCTGGCAAAGAAAGATTTAACTCTGGAGGAAGCCGAGTAGATAGCAGTAGCCGCGGAAACTGCCGAAAAAGACGCCAGGACAATGTCTGTAGACGTACCGCCTGTTCTTAAAGTGGAAGCGTGTCGCAAACTGCCATCGCGATCAAGCATGGAGCGCTCAGAGCGATTGGAGTGTGGAAGGTGTGGCAGTTCTAGACATGATGGCAACAGCTGCAGATGGAAGAATGCACGATGTTACGCTTGCGGCCTGAGGGGTCACCTTGCTGAAATGTGTCGCAGCCGCATTGGCAAAGATGTTGCCGCCCCTCGGCGACTACCTCACGCGAAAGCTTTGGCGGTAGAAGAGGCTTCTTCAGAAGAGGACAGCAGTGGTAGTGCTCAAATTTGGACGTTAGCGTCAGCACGAAAGAATTCTCTTGCGCCGCCAATAAGACGAACGTTCAGTTGGGGAGGCGTGAACTTGTCCATGGAAGTCGATACAGGTTCACTGGTTTGCGTCATATCACGGCAGCTTTTTGAAAAGCACTGCAAATGCTGGCCAAAGTTGAAGCCTTCGCACGTAAAGTTATCATGCTACAGTGGAAGGTTGCCGGTGATGGGTGAACTGCAACTTTGTGTCAGATACCGCGATACTTGTGTTGACTGTTCCCTTGTGGTTCTAGACTGCCCCGGACCAAGCTTGTGCGGCCGAGACCTGCTAATCCTCCTGGAACAAGCTGGCGCTCCGGTAGTGAGAGTCACACACGAAGACGAGGCGACGGCTATTCGAGCGAAGCACCACAGCGT
The DNA here is from genome assembly GCF_013339695.2 of Rhipicephalus sanguineus. Classification (NCBI taxonomy): domain Eukaryota; kingdom Metazoa; phylum Arthropoda; class Arachnida; order Ixodida; family Ixodidae; genus Rhipicephalus; species Rhipicephalus sanguineus. The sequence goes on from NW_023615440.1 coordinate 49,322, forward strand.
CAACGCCCTACGCCACACCTACGAGGATGTTTTTTCGGAAACCTTGGGCTTGATCAAAGGATCACCAGCCAGCCTCCTGCTGAAGGACGACGCGGTCCCCAAATTCTGTAAGGCGAGACCTATTCCATATGCTTTACGTGACAAGGTATCGCAAGAACTTGACAGGTTAGTGTCGTTAGGTATAACATCACCAGTCAGGCATTCTAACTGGGCGACGCCCATTGTGCCCGTTCTGAAGAAGGACGTCTCGGTCAGAATATGCGGAGACTTTAAAGTTACTCTCAATCCCGCTTGTGCCACGGAACAGTACCCGCTTCCAGTAATTCAAGATATCTTTGCGTCATTAGGAGGTGGCCAGTTGTTCAGTACGCTCGACTTGCGGGACGCATATAACCAGGTGGCTCTGGACGAGGATTCCCGGAAGCTCTGCGTTATAAATACTCATAAAGGCCTTTTTTGTTACAATAGGCTTCCTTTCGGCATTTCTTCCGCGCCAGCAATATTTCAAAGAAAAATAGATACAATACTGGCTGGCCTACCTTGCGTTCAGGCTTACTTGGATGACGTTCTGGTCTCTGAAACGGTTGGCGATGGCGGAGCACGATTGCAAAATGTATTAGAACGGTTCAGAGAACATGGCGTGAAGCTCAGGTACGATAAGTGCAAATTTAGCCAACCATCGGTCACTTATCTTGGGCATCGCATTGATCAAGCCGGCCTTCACCCAACTGAGAAGAATGTAGATGCTATCGTAAATGCACCTAGTCCCGAAAACCTAAACGAGCTGCGTTCGTTTCTTGGGATGATACATTTTATTCAAAGTTTTTTGCCGAACATGTCAGATACGTTGTTTCCATTGTACCAGTTGTTGGAAAAAACGCGCGGTGGCAGTGGAAGTCATCCCAGGAATCTGCATTTCGCAAGGCAAAGCAGTGTCTTAAAGATGCCGAGGTATTGGTGCATTTTGAGCCATCAAGACAACTGAAGTTGGAATGCGACGCATCTGCTCGTGGGATAGGCGCCGTTCTTTTTCACACAATTGGAGGCACTAACAGGCCAGTCGGGATTCCGGTCAAGAACCCTGACAAAAGCCGAAAGAAATTATTCTCAATTAGAACGAGAAGCACTGGCACTGTTTTTGGAGTTACTAAATTCCGGGATTATCTCCTAGGTCGAGAGTTCGTCCTGGTTACCGACCACCAGCCACTTCTGGGACTGCTGAGACCCGACCGCCAGACGCCTGCAATGGCCGCAGCTCGCATCCAACGGTGGGCCCTCTACCTGGGAGGTTACCGTTACAAGCTTGAATATGCCCCAGGAAGGCAGCTACTGAATGCGGATGCTCTGAGCAGACTGCCGCTGCGGTGCCAAGATGCCGCCACGGAACCTGAACCCGAAGAGTATGTATTTTCTTTGAAATGCCTGGATGAAGGGATAGTCACAACGCGCGAGCTGAAGGAGCTGACAGCCAATGACTCGATCTTATCCCGTGTAAAACAAAACGTGTTGAACGGTTGGCCGAAACATCTTGACCCTGCCTTAGTGCCTTTTGTGGATCGCCAGTTGGAGCTATCTCTGGCACACGAACTTGTCGACTGGGGACATCGTGTCGTCATACCTGCCGCAGCGCGGAAGTGGTTGTTACAACTACTGCATGAGACTCATCAAGGCTCCTCGGCAACGAAAACAGTGGCACGATCGTTGTTTTGGTGGCCAGGAATAGACCGCGACATAGAGTTAACAGCAGCGCAATGCACTAATTGCATTGACAATTTGCCTATGCCTCCAGCGGCACCGCCTTTAAACTGGCCACAAACACAAGAGAGATGGTCGCGTGTTCACGTCGACTTTGCAGGGCCGATAGAAGGTAAAATGGTCCTCGTAGTAGTGGATTCTCACACTAAATGGGTGGAAGCGGTGCCATTGAACCAGGCTACTTCGGCAACCACGATTAACTGTCTGCGTGACATATTTAGCCGTTTTGGTGTACCAAGAACACTAGTGTCTGATAATGGAACGCAGTTCACCAGTCACGAGTTTGCAATGTTTGCTGACAGAAACAACATTACGCATCTAAGAACCGCCCCTTTTCATCCGCAGTCAAATGGAGCAGCCGAGAGGGCAGTCAGGACAATCACGGACGGTCTTCGGAAGATGAAAGGCGGGAAGCTCGAGCATAACCTTATGCGTTTGCTGCTCAATTACAGAAGGACCCCACAGAAAGCCGGACTATCGCCATCGGAAATGCTGCTGGGGTACCAGATACGGTCACGGCTGGACACGTGCTTCCCTGCGACGACTGCACCCAATTCTAAAAAGGAAAGCGACGATTTCTTACCACCAACGAACTGTGATGTGCATGTCTGCAACTATGGGTCCAATGGTAGATGGATGCCAGGACGTGTAACAGCTACATCGGGAGGACGGCATGGTCACAGTGGAGACACCTCAAGCAATCGTGCGGCGTCACATAGATCAAGTGCGTACTCGTAGGGGATTTTCGCAAGACGAACCAGTGTGGACCCATCCAGGTGATATCAGCAAAGGCAATACACGAGCACAACGCCACTCAACCCACCGCCACCCGCGAACCCTGATGAAGCTGTGGAAGCGTCACCCCAAGAAACTCTCCAGTCACCGACCAGCCTGAGCCTGCTGCAGTCCCAACACCCCTGGCAGCTACGACGGATCAAGAAACCGCACAACCGCTCCGGCGCTCCACAAGAACACGCAAGCCAGTGCATCGCTTTTAAGAAGGAAGAAATGTTGTAAATGCGGTGTCAAACCACCACGTGATGTGCGCGCTGTCATTGCGCATGCGCCACGTTTCTGTTTCCTTGTTTTCTGTCGCATCCTTTCCCTTCCACTTATATATATGCGTGCAATAAACGCCTTTGGTTGTCTCGGCTGACACGGAACATCAACGTCTCCGTCCTTTCATGACTGCAGCTAGGCTGCCTACGCTATGCTACAGGGTCCCGCTCCCTCTGCCGTCTCGCGTTCTGCGGTTTTGTTTTCTTGTGCGACTAGCATCAGTAATTTCAGCCAGGACGGTACAAAATGGGAACCCGCTCGGCACTCAAAGATATGCAGTGCACATTTCGTTGGGGGTGTGCCGCCCAAGGATGTGTAGGTCCCGTCGTACGTGCCAACGATATCCTGCCGAGTATCATAAGCGGTCCGTGCTTGCAGAAGATAAGTTGATAGTCAGCGCTCGTGTCGTCTTAGTGTTTCTTCTACATCCCGTGCTTTATGTTCGCACTGTTCCTGCAGTCATGATTTTACTGCTGGCAGAAGCGCAGCTGTTAAGTAGAGATGCGCAACTGGGAGGCGATCCCTTCCCCCGAGATGTTGAGGGACAAAAATGGCAGAGTGGTCGCGGCTCTTCAGAAGATCCTAGGATTAAGACAGAAAGACTACGGCTGGGGTTAGACCGACGGCATCAGAAGTTCAAGAGGAC
>NW_023615441.1:0-60001 GCF_013339695.2 Rhipicephalus sanguineus
GCAAGTACGCGGGCTCATTTAAACTTTTATCATGCCCACAAGAAATAACAGTGGGCATTGTATGCTGCCGTAAACCGATAAAGCATGGTGTTAAAGCAAGGATAACAAGAAAGTTGGATCACGTCATAAATATCTTGCTTACCTTTCAGATTTGCAGTAATATCCACGATCATTCTTGAGGTGCCCGTAATGCTTATAGCGTACACACACCCACACACATATGTATTTCACAGCACTGTGTTGTGTTTTCCATGGGCCTTCGAGCTTGAGAAGAAAACTTGAATTCGAAATTAGAAACGGAAGCCGCCACCGCATGTTTCTACAGGAAGCAGATGACGCTTCGCGCAGCAAGGAACTGAAACCGAAACATTTTGCATTATGGTTTTGTCGTGGTAACTGAGTTGTTTTCTCTCACTTTTTTTTTAATTGCTAAATTTCTTAGATTCGTATGCAGAAATATTTGTTTTTCTCCTATTTTTGTAGAAGAAAAATCTTCTCTCTCTGCATGATCGTCATTGCACGTGAGCATTCCTTGCTTGTAAGCGTTCACATTGAAGTTTAACGGTTTAACGGTTAACCGGTAAGAAGTCGGGTGTTGTCACGGCTACTGTATCACGGCAAAGGTGAGTCGTAATCCTTAAGATTGTGAACTTTCTGCGTATTACCGCACCGCCAGTGCAATCGTCGGCAAGTAGAACTTGCTAAAGTTATTTGTGCTTGCTCAGTAAAAATATTTAGCCGAAGAAAATGCGATTTCCGAGAGGAGAGGATATAGACTACACAGGTGCTCACATTGCACTGTTTATTCCCTTGCATGTGCGATTTCACGTGTGCAATCATTGTCGAACAGTACAAATGATTACGGCACATGCTTCCTCTCTGCAAAATAAGAATAATAAAAAGTTGAAAGTGAGCGCCCGTCCTGCCTAAATGACGTCCACTTTTCGGAGCCCTCGTGCACGGATACCAGTTTTCTTCCGTTTGCTTTACGATAATGTACGCATGCTATTTTTTTATCAAGGACGCCTTTCGTCACGATGGTTACGTTACCGTGCAGACGTGGTTTTTGACCGGCACCTGGAGCGCTGGCGTTGTCTGTCGATTTTTATTTACGGCATTTTCGTTCTTGTTCAAACGTCACAAACTTCTTGTAGACCAGCAGTACGCGAATTGTTTGTTTAAAATCAGGCGTTGTATTCTGTGTAGTGGCAAGTGCAACGATATGATGACAACAGCGTGATATAGTGCTTTGGCTACTCGCATTGTCACTGATTGGTTAAAGTACTGTTTATGGCACATCCAAGTTATTCCCTTCTATTGCCGCATTTATTCCATAAATCTTCAGAATCGCAGATATTCATGCCGCTCACACAATGTCTGGCAAGTGTTGTGCTTTCTTTTGATGAAGTTCATTACTTCTGTCATTCTGTAGTTTAGGTAATGAGTCTAATGACACAAACAGTAAATTACCTCTATTTAACTACGACATAGCTAACTTGCATAACTCGATTGTGCTAGCTGTCCTATTTAGTGACTATTCTTGAATGTAAATGGGCTATTTTTGCTTTTAGATGAATTCTTAGGTACGCTAGATGAGCAGCAGTATGGCTGAAGCATCACATAAATGAAAAGGACAAAAACAGGCACTATAACATGGGGCAGTCACGTGCCCTTGTTCTTCTCAATTTACTGTTTGCTACTTGTCCTCATAAGTTGCTCAATACGTTTCTTTTCAGCCTTGTAGAACTTACTTATTCTTTTGTGTGAACAAAACTCTACTTAGCATGCCACTTAAAGTGGAAGCATGTGCATGAGCCAGCTTGTTTTCCCATTTGGCCCAGGCTTTGTCTTTTTAGGTGTTCATATTTATGTCCACTCTTGAGCTATTTAAATTGCTTAGACTTCTGCTGCACCTGAAAGGCATCTTCGGTAGGTACCAAGAAATAAAGCATTGCAATTCATTTATTTGAAAGTGAACTTATGTGCTTGTGATGAGTGGAGTGTGTGAGTATGTGATTAATGCTGCAAATGTGAGTGCTACAGGATTATGCAGCAGAAATAGGCACAAGGAGACATCTATAAATATCATCTGTAAAAGAGGTGCAACGTGAACAAGCGTCTCTTGTATCTTCATCGTGGCATCCGTGACTGCGCATCATTGCCGCAGGTAAAATAGTGCAGACCACGCATCAACAGTGCTGCTGTTGCAGATTACACGACATCACCGTGTTCACTCAGCGTCACGAGAAGCAGTGCGGCTGCAGCCGCTATTTTTTTTGCCAAAAAAATGCTTTTCGTATTCACTTTTGAGAACTCTTACATCGGTTTCCCAATTCAGCAGGGACCAAACTGTGATTGTACACCCCAAAGTAATTTTTTTTCCAAGTGCTTCAGCTTTCCTTTAAGCAAAGTTCGAGGATGTGTAAGCACTGCATAGAAGCATTGCAAAGCTTTAAAATTTATTGCACAACTACAAATAAGCTACAACACAATGACACAAACTGCATATCAATCTTTATAATTAGACATAAAAACATTCGAACTAGACATCCAAACATACACAAAATGCAAGAAATATTTAAAACACTAGCGCAATCACATGAAAAGAATGCACCCTGCAAATGCCCTTGAACATGAATACAAAGTGGATTTTGTTTGTTGTTTTGCTCATGATAGGTGAGAGAGCGTGACAAGCTTTTGGAACAAGACCTTGGTTTTGTGAATGGAACAATTTGGTGCAGGTGATTTTTTTTTTCAGGGTGCAAACTTTTATTTTGGAGCAGAGGACTAATCATGGTGTGGGTGATTGAAACAAGGTACATGAAATCTGCTCTAGCTCCTCCATTTACACTAAGTTCTGAACTTGTACGCACTTCTGAGGGCATAGGTGACTTTCATATTCTGCTTTCTGGTGTTTACAAGACACATTGGAATACTGGCAAATCTAGCTCCCATCTAGTTCAAACTTAAAGGTAATTTGAAAACTATTTGGTGTCCGTAATTGCATCATATTAAAATTTGTAAAAGCCCCTTGAAGTTTAGAATAAAGATGTGAAACAGTTATGCAAATAAAAATTTGCATTAATGTCAGCTGCTTACACAGAATCTTAATGCAGAGGGTGGTAACTGGGAAGCAGGTTAAGAACACGGCTCCTCTTCTAGCTAGCCCTGCTGTGGCGGTTGCACTAGCTCTGCATGTTGAGGGCACAGATCACCTGCACTGCATATTGCACTCAAATGGCTGCTGGCTTAGGGTGTGCTGTTGCAAAGCAGGCTGAAATGTCTCAATACTTCTGTACTAAGACAGTGAAGATTATGAGTGCGCCAAAAAATAAGTTAACAAATCCTTGCAGAAGCCCTGGATACTTGAATGGCTGCCTTCTCTCTCTAAATTTGGGGCAGCTACAAACCCTTGGCGCTCACAATCAGTGTATTGGAGCAGGTGTATCACCATTGTTACATGCTTACTATATCGTCTATAGTGCAGGTATCTTCATGTCTGATGCAAATCATGTTATATAATTAGATGCACCTGCACCTTTTTTTCCATGTTGAATTAATGCACTGTGAACCACGGTGCAAGCCTGTGTAACAAAGCAGAGATAAAATATACATCTGCTATACAGACAGTTGCACAAAACCAGCCAACAAAACACATGGCAGTACAAACATGACAGCACAAAGGTTTGCTAAAGACATATATTGCAAGTTCTCTTGTAATCTCTCTCATGTGCTCTTAACCCTACTAAACAATCCAACGAAACAAAAAGCACCTCGTGAGGTTGCAGTGGCTAAAGCAAATTAGCATTGTACATCTGATGACAAAAATTTACAGGACATCCACAATATACTTCGTGACACAACCCTTCTGTTGATTGTGCACCTTGCTATTCATTGTCATAATTTCAATAAATATGCACACATATTTTACACTCCTTACTATGTTTGGTTTTATGCCTCATAGTTGAAAACTGTACATTTGACAAGTTCATATCAGGGCAGATGCTACTAAAAAAAATGCAACATTTTTCTTTAATTATACATTTTTGTTTTTACTTGTATTGTCCAGCTGGGTTTGTCTACGTTCATGAACTGGAAATAGGCTAAAATCATGTTTAAAGGACACAAGCTGGCTGTTAGCAAATCGGAAGTGTGCATTGTCTGGAGTTCCCTGGATAACACTGTGTCTGCTTGCCATTGCAGTTCACTAAAGCTACATTTTCAATATAACCATGATTCTGAAGCTCTCGTCAACAAGAAATGAAAAAGAAAGCATATCTTCACCACAGAGACAAGCTTTCAATTTCACCTTTAAAATGTGTTTCTCTTAGGAAGCAATTTTTGGCAGCTTCTTATATTTAGCCATCTTGTTTTTAAAAGGCACTCTGAAGCTCAGGTCTGGATGAAATTTTTCCCATGTTTTCTTTAACATGTGAGGAGTGCTATTGCCTTCTTTAAAGGTACTGGAAACCAATTTTTCTCGATCCAGTATTTTATGGCACAACAAAAAGCTCCCCCTCAGTATTGGTTAAACCTGCAGCGGTCGATTCCAAAAGTGCGTGGGTATATTGTAAGCAGAATTTTTAAATCTGAGAAGCCACTAACAAAGAGTCCCTCTTCCAGCAACGCTGAGAAGCGATAGCAATGCCGGTAGCCTTCTTCGCAAACTGTTCATTACACTCAATGTTCTGCTTTCACACTAGTTAGTGCAACTGTGGTTAACCATCGTCATTTTGACATCTTCAACCATTTTTTAATCAAAAAAGCAGGTGAATAAGTTTTGCGAGCACTCGTCGTCACATGAAGTCCCTTACCATATCGCGAGCCAGGCACTCCTCGTACTGCTCCAACTTACTTATTCACTTACTTGGTGACACCTTCTTATTTTTCTAAACATTACGATCATACAATTGAAATCTGTGATTACCGGCCCAGGATGTGCATGTTTGCAAATTCCTTTTTCTTTCTGAAGTGTGTAGCCCAATGGAACGAGCTTGCAGAAAAGTATGTTGTAAAAATTAAATATTTGTATCTATGTTGTAACCTCCCATGCTGTAACGCCCAAGGGCAATGTGGGATCATTCTTGAATAACCACAAAGCAAAAAAAGTTGTCGGCAGTTGCCGCTACGTCCCCAACTACCAACTTTCATGCTGCCACTCATGAGCATTGCACCTCGTACGTTAAAGGGACACTAAAGGCAAATAACAATTAATGTCAGAGTGAAAGCTCTATGTATGACAACGTCTAAAACACCAATATTATCAACAGCAGTGCCCTACATACCGAGAAGTTAAGCTAAATGTATCACACGACCTGCGCCACGAGTGGGACATTTTGGACATGATCCCGATGATGTGAGAGCGTCTGACTACAATTATTAACTAGTAATCAAACTAGCTGCAATAAAAAAAAGAACCTCCCATGCATCAAGAGACGTAATAAAATAGGCGGGCGCGATAGACGCCCGCCTGAGCCTGAGCAGACGACAGCAACAAGCACGGCTGTGCCAGTCAGCCAAACACCACCTGAGATAGAAGTTGGGCATCCAAGTTGTGCCTCACTTTGGTGCGATCACTGTCCTACGCTCTGAAGGTGGCTATGGGTAGGCGTTGTAGCCATGACCGAGTTTTTTGTACGGACTACCTCATGGTGCACAAAAAAAAAAAAAAAAATATTCTGCTGCAGCGGAATTTTCGTTCTGTAGAAGATATCGGATCGAGTCTCTCTTTTGCGGAGGGTCATGAAGCAGGATGCGCGCTCAATTCAAGGGGGAGACCAGATCTGCCAGCACTGCTTCAAGAGATACAAGGACATGCAAAGAAAAGTAGATGCAATGCAAACAAAACGTGTTTTGTCCGTGGTCAGAACTTCTGCCACCAATCTTCACGTAATCCATTCTCTTTAAACTCTGCATTGATGACATAAAGTTTGACAATGTACACGTTTTGGCCAACAATAACCACAGCTCTTGGCGACCGCCCTCCAGAAATTCATTTCCATTCCTGAAGAGACGTTGCCTTTCATACCAATCTCTCAATTCTGGCACAGCACAACATCATAAGAGACGTATAGAGGGAATGCGTTCTTTAGCATGCAAGATATGAATTATACTCAACTGAAATAGATGAAAGAAAAGGAGGCTACAACTGAAAGTGCCTACTGTGGACTGAGGGATGTCTCTGCGTGAAGTCGCAAACCACGCAAATGCATTTAATTGGAACGATGTTTTTCTTTACAAAACAGTTCCCACTTTCCGACAATAGATCATTACTGTTGTTTAGCGAAGCTCAGAGAAGAAAAAAAGACGTGTTATTGTATTTTCTTGTTACTAGAGATGCCCTTTACGCAGTAGCCATCACGCTCTGAAAACGCAATGTTTGGCATTTTCTGCTTTTGTTCCAATAAAAATGATGCAACATGTTTTTTCATATCATTCTGCAGTCCTTTGAGAAAATTTTGGGGGACTTTGAACAAATTTGAGATTGTGTTTTTTTTTTATTATAGATTTTTGAATCGAGGAGCACTTTTGCCTTGGTGTTTCGAGCATGAAAAATTATTACTTTGAAAATTATTAGAGAAATACAAATGCACAGGTTCATTATTTACATAAAGGCCTATTCATACTGCAAATATGAACAAGCTAAGATGTTCACAGAAGTAGCCATAGCGTCCCAAACTTGACTGATTTTCAAAAACGCAACGTTTTTCATCAATTTTAAAAAATACATAATTTGCTCAGAATTTCATGAAATGATAACAGCTCTTTCCTCTTTACTTCTACTTCCGCTAAAAAGAAACATATTTGTAATATATAGCTTCAGTAGCTGCCAGCATGGTTGCGAACTTACGAAAACACACTCTTCCGTAAAATGGTAGTCGTCATTGACTCGTAAACCGGCGACGCTTGTCCAATTTTCCTGTGTTGAAAAAAATTTTCATTTGAAAAGCGAACTGCGATTTCGTGCTGTGCAGTGATATGTGCACAAAATACAAAATTATCAGGAAAATCGGAAACATCAAGTATACACCTTTTTTTTTTTTTAATTTTGTGGAATCGACCAATATGCTACTACAATTGAGAACTGCGGCGGAGAGCGAGGGTCGTCTGCTTGAGCACGAATTGAGGCGACGCGATTTTTTTTCTTCTTTTTTTTACACCATGAATTGCCCTTGCTGGATTGTAGGATGCAAGTCTGGTGACCGGCGCATGTGAAGCTGCGAAATTATGTGCCCGCAAATGAATCCGGCGAGCGGAGTGGCTGCAGCGCATCGATGCACTTAACATCAGACTCCTCATCCGATCAATGCCTAAATGTAGGGACAGTAGTAGTGATAAACCAATCGATATCCACATTTCATTTATTCGACTTGGTGACGAAGCCATTTCCATTACGCAATCTCCAGACAGCGGCGCGAATTTTCGGAAATTGTACGTAATATTCCGAGCACGGCAAGTGACGTCTCTAATCCTGAACAATGCCGGAGCTTTCCAGCCGAGCGCTTCGAAGCCTTCCTCGATCTCCACACCGCAGATGAGTTATGTCGCGTAGGCTGCTTGGGCAAATGAAACTTCGTGAAGGCATTTCCCGCGTATTTTCCATTCCATTAATCGGCCAGACAAGTGCGCGTTAGCACAGCGTGTTCATTTTCGGGGGAATTTAGAAGGGCACCATAAACTGACGGCGCCCCCCCCCCCTTTTCCCACATCTGCCACGGCAATCACAAAAGGAGAGGGGCGCCCTAATTCCCGCAATTCCTTTTACCTGACCGCCTCTCCCTCCGACGTCGCCGCTGGCACACCGCAAAGCTGACTCTGCAGCCTGGTTTCAGAGGCACTTCTTCTGAAGCAAGGACCTTTCTTGATGTCTTTAGTGCTTCGTTCTTTCCTTTTCTGAGGGGTCGCTGACGCCGCCCGTGCCATAACAAAATGTGATAATTTACTGGGATGGAGGCACTGTCCCAATTGCTCCAAACAACTTGCATGCTACGGCCTGTTCTAAAGCGACACTTTTGAAGACTATCCACCTTTTACATTTTCCTGGGCTGCCCTCTGCTGTTTTATTAGGGGGCGGGACAACTATTTCCAGAACAAAAGCCTCCAAGATGGAGAGGTTTTGAGACTTTTCCACAGGAGTGGGAAAGCGTATGCATCGTGGCATCATGAAAGCGGCAGGTTGCTTAACTAGGTGTGGTCCACGTCTTCAATGGCAACTCAATCGCTTTGTCACCGTGGCCAACCCTATCAAGTCCGTTTTAGTACAGTCAAATTAAAAGTTATAACTTGCATTGTGCCATAGCTTAGTGTGGTTTCTGGCACTAACATGTCATACGAACCTCATATAGAATATGTTATCAAAACTGCCTAAAAGCACTTGTGTTAGTTGGTTATGGCATACTTTGCCGAAAACGTGAAATTTTCGTGTACATTGGCTTTTTTTTTTATTCCCAACTAATTTACTGCTACTTAATGTCGGGAACCATATTACAAAGCTTCAGTGAATTTCATTGCTAAAACAAATGCATGTTATATACCATGCCCCTTACAGAGCACAAACTTTTGATTACTTCAGTGAAAGCCCAATTATTGGTTCACTTTATTATTCATAACAAAATAAAATACAACATACAGGCTTCAGAGGCACGAGTTCCAAGGGTATTGAAGGGTACGGATCAGCGTTCCATGTAGCATTTCTTTACTCTGTCAAATTCCATAACACTACGCTAGAAACACAAAAACTGTCTTCAAAATATCCAACCCTGCTGGGACTTTCTTGCATCAGGTGATGTTCTCGAGTTCTTCCTCTTGACTTTTTGAAGTACGTATTTCACAAGCAAGCATCAGCAGAAGTCCAAGGAACTTCACTTTTGTGCACCGCTTGCTTCACAAAGTAAGAAAAAAGAGTGCAAGAGATTTCAGCATAAACTTCTTATAACCCAAGAGATAAAGGTATGTGAAATGAACATTATAGTGCAAACAGGGTAAAGAACTAGCACCAAGCACTGGTGTTGCTCCCCATCTCCCACTGGGCTCTTTCCATTTGTGCACATGCACTTGTAAGGCTTTAAACTTTTATAATGTGAAGCCCATATGAACTGAACACAGGTATATGGAATTTCTGTGTGTGTAGAACAAGTTTAATGCGCACAGAAACTCATATGCAAAAGGACAGCATTGTAATATTCAACAATACACCTTGTGATACGTTTGTGCAGTATTACCTTGTTTGACTGAGGCACAGCCTCGAAACAGGAAAACATGAATGCAGTTTTCAGAGAAACGAGAAGTTCTTACACAAGGAAGAAATTTTAAAAAAGAATTGGATGCACCTTGAACACAAAAGAATGAGGCTTTGGCAAAGAAAGCATGGTGTACCAGCAACATTCCGATATAATGTTCAAACAAAAGCACTGTTCAGTCACAGTTTCGTTGATGTGGATAGGGTGATGAATCTGCACACAACGTCACAGTCGGCAGCTTTTAGTCATAGCAGGTAGACGGCCTCCAAGTGAAATCTGGAAGATCTGTCCATGCAGCTACCACGGTGGCTTTCACTTGGCACCCTTAGTGGTCCTGTGGCCTGCAGCCAACAATGAAAGCATATCACCAACTTTGACGGTAATTTCCATCCTCCACAGAGAGGTTTGGGAATTCCTAGGAACTGGAACAGCAAGAGCGCCTGAAACCCATGTGCACAAGGTTTTTCCAAGAACGTCTGGGAACTTAGACGCTGCCAGCATTCTCGTGTTTCAGCCTAGAACCTGACAACCTTGTCATTGGTTGTGCCACCTCCTGCCAACATAGCCTTCTTTTGTCACACGCACGTGTCTATGTGTCTGCTGCACAGTGCTACTGTCATGTAGATTTCACCACATCACGTTGTCACACTGTACTCTTGTACACTCTTTTATCATAGCCTCTGCAACTGAACCGGAATCGCTTCTCACATTAGTGAAATCATTCATGCTGACAAACAGTATTGTTCTTGCAGGTGCTGCAAAACAAGGTAATGATCCCAAGGTGACTTACATGCCATGGAAGATTCATGAGAAATGTGTGTTTATCAGAATATAAAGCACGGGAGTAAGTAAATGTTCATGCAACATCCTTACGTTCTTAAGGGGGCACGTGGCAATGGGAATGGTAAATTTCGTTAAAATGTTCAGTTTTTCAATTTATTTTTTTCTGCAATCCTCAGACCATGTTTTACGTCATGGTGAAATATTAGACCAAAATAAGCAGTAGGAGTTGAAAAAAAAAAACATTTTACTAGTGTGCTGTTATCAAAAACGATGAGAAAATTGGGCTTTAGAAAATGAAAATCTGCTGTTTTCCCTTGACACAATGCCATCCTATTGGCGTCATCATAAAGAGGACAGATAGAGCTCAAGATAGCCACAAAGCTGCATTTCTCCAATGAAAAATAAAACCAGCTTCCTTCTGAGTTCCATTTTTTTTAGCTTTTAGCTCCATTTTCTTGGAGCTCCATTTTCTCAGCTTTCATTTTTTGAACAGTTGCTATCAGTCATCCCTGTGCCATTTCTCAACAAATAAAGATATAACCATTCTGTTTTCTGCACCTAGATCCTGAGACATTGGTGAGTGCCGTAAAGCTGTCCATATTTGTCTGCACGCCATACAGATTTTTATAATTGGCTTTTTGTAAAAGTTGTTAGTAAGACAATGAGTACAAGAAATGTCAAAAATTTTTTTGTGTGCTTATTTGAGTACTAAAAAATAAACCAATAGCTTTACGGCACAGAACGGGCCCTTGTGAATATGCTTATGCAAAAATTGTGACGAACTTATGTCTAATTCATTAATTAATTTTGGGATGACAATGAGAGAGTATCAAGTGTTGTAACTCAACTACAACAGATAGCTCAAAACCGACTTCAGTTATGATATCAGCACAACATATCACATCTGCATGCCAAATTTCATCACTTTATCTCCATAAATAACCAAGATAGTTTTCATTGCCACGTCCCCCCCTTAAGTCATGTCTCACTGTACGATTACGAGACTTTATCAACTATTCCATGCACTGCAGTGGACTGTGGGATTTGGCAAAGAAAGCATGGTGTACCAGCAGCCAAGTACCTCAGTTCTGTTTCTTGACCGCAGCAACAGGTCGTGTTTGAGAACTTGTCGAAGTTAAACACAAAGCCTCCCATTACTGCAAATTTCATGGAGCACTTGATTTCGTACACAAGGGATCAATTATTACACCCTGTATTTTATTAATCACGCATGAACCACAACAGCCTCTTTATTAAGCACAACAGCAGGCACTTAACCATGCAGTGAAAGCCTAGGTTCTGGATTGTAAACACAATGCATGGAAGATTTACACAGCTTGTGCTTACTGTACTGTAACTAAAGTGCCGTAAAGAAACTCTGCACTTTCCATAGAAAAACGAAGAGCAGCAACTTCATTTCATCTTCTGGGCTATTATTCTATAGGGAGATAAAGGCTAAGTAAACGCAGGAAGGTTAACCAGAAGATAAATATCCGGTTTGCTACCATGCACTAGGAAAGAGGTAAAGGGGTGTTCTAAGCAAATGTGCATGTATTTGTGCATAAATCGATTTTGTTAAACATGCGGTACAACTGCTGCAGCTTAGAGACAAATACTTCCATTACAAAATGTGTGCCGAGTAACTGCTTCAGAAGGTTGTTATGCTGCTCCAAAGTGATGTTTCAGTAAGTTACAGCTGGTCCTGTTTTCTGTGTGCTTCCTTGTTAATTATTAACAGTTTTGAATAATTCATTAAGGCTATTGTATATGTTATTTTTTTGCTTACCATAGTACTGACATCCTGTTTTTTTTTTCCCTTTCAGACAGTAGCTGCCTTGGCCTCTACAGATGTCTGCAACATATTGTTGCAAATATATTTATAACTTATTTACAGTGTAGGATGGTCCAGCAGTCAAGATGGCGGTTGTTACTTCCAGCACACCGACACGTCGTCTGCCTCTTCTTCGCACACCTCACCATAGTCATAGCTGCAACCCCGCTACATCGACCTCCGGCGGCGAAAGCGCCGACTCGGCGCCTGTTAGCAGGTGGTGGGCGAAAGGTACGGCTTCAGGCGAGCGACGTGGACGACGTTTGAAGACGTAGAGGGCGCCGTAGGGTCCAGAGGGGCGATGTCATAGGTAACCTCAGTCACCTGGCGTAGCACACGGTAGGGGCCGGAGTATTTGGGCATAAGTTTTTCGGCCAGGCCAACATGCCGAGACGGAGACCACAGGAGAACGAGGTCACCCGGATTGAAGCGAACGTTCCGGTGGCAACTGTCGTATCTATGTTTCTGGCTGAGTTGAGAGTCCGAAAGGCGTCGATGGGCGATCTGACGGGCCTTTTCGGCTGTGCTGATAGCGTGGCGAGCATATTCGGTGGAGATGTGGTCAGGGATGGGTACGAGCGTGTCGAACGGCAAGGTCGGTTCTCTTCCATACAAAAGGTAAAAGGGAGAATATCCAGCAGTGTCGTGGCGCGAGCTGTTGTAAGCGAAAGTGACAAAGGGTAGAGCAATGTCCCAGTCGCGATGATCAGTCGAGACATACATGGCGAGCATGTCAGTGATCGTGCGATTCAAACGTTCTGTGAGTCCGTTCGTGTGGGGATGATAGGCCGTTGTAAGCTTGTGCTTGGTTGCACAAGAGCGAAGTAGGTCCTCGATTACCTTGGATAAAAAGTAGCAGCCTCGGTCTGTGATGAGTTGACGAGGAGCGCCGTGATGTAAGATGACGTCTTGTATCAAAAAGTCGGCGACGTCTGTAGCGCAGCTGCTCGGGAGAGGTCTCGTAATGGCAAAACGGGTAGAATAATCCGTAGCGACGGCGACCCATCTGTTACCGTTGTGAGAAAGTGGGAAAGGTCCCAGAAGGTCGAGGCCAACACGAAAAAAAGGCTCAGCAGGTATGTCTATGGGTTGAAGGAGCCCGGCGGGGTGTACAGCTGGCCTTTTCCGGCGTTGGCACGACTCGCAAGAAGCGACATAACGATGTACGGAACGGTAGAGGCCGGGCCAGAAAAAGCGTCGGCGGACACGGTCGTACGTTCTGGCAACACCAAGGTGGCCGGCCGTTGGTACATCATGTAGTTGCTGAAGTACGGTCGAGCGGAGATGAGTGGGTACTACAACTAGTAGTTCCTGTCCCACTGGGCGCATGTTCCGGCGGTATAAGATACCGTCTATGATGACGAACATGCGAAGCGACCTGTCCGTCGAGTCAGTATTCAGGCGGGTGATTAGATCTCGTAGGGACGCGTCACGCTGTTGCTCGTCACCGATGTTGCCGAAAGCAGAGAGCGAGGAGATACAGATGGACGTGTCATCCGTTACGTGGTCTGGATCGTCAACGGGGTACCGAGAAAGGCAGTCGGCGTCTTGATGTAGACGGCCGGACTTGTAGACCGCTGTGTACGTGAATTCCTGGAGGCGCAGAGCCCAACGAGCTAGGCGCCCTGTTGGATCTTTGAGTGCTGAAAGCCAGCATAGAGCGTGGTGGTCTGTGGTAACGATGAAAGGTCGACCATATAAATAGGGGCGGAATTTACCAACTGCCCATACAAGCGCCAGGCACTCGCGCTCAGTAATAGAGTAATTGCGTTCGGCAGGGGAGAGGAGCCGGCTGGCATACGCAAGAACTCTATCATGACCGGATTGACGCTGGGCTAACACAGCGCCAATGCCGTAACCACTAGCGTCTGTGCGGACCTCGGTTTGAGCAGACGGGTCGAAGTGGGCGAGGATCGGCGGTGTGGTGAGCAGCGTAATGAGGCGGGAAAAAGCACTGGCTTGGTCAGGACCCCACCAAAATGGCACATCTTTCTTGAGATCAGTGAGGGGGCGGGCAATATCTGCGAAGTTTCTGACGAATTGTCGGAAATATGAGCATAGGCCCACAAAACTTCGAACGTCTTTGGCACAAGTTGGTACGGGAAAATCGAGGACAGCGCGAACTTTGTCGGGATCGGGTCGGATGCCAGATGAGTCAACGAGATGCCCGAGAATAGCAACTTGGCGATGGCCAAAGTGGCATTTCGATGAATTAAGTTGTAGCCCAGCCGCACGAAACACTGAAAGAATGGACGAAAGTCGGTCGAGGTGAGACTCAAAGGTGGGGGCAAATACAATGACGTCGTCCAGGTAACACAGGCAGATAGACCATTTAAAGCTGCGCAAAAGCGTGTCCATCATCCGCTCGAACGTGGCCGGCGCATTGCACAAGCCGAACGGCATGACTCTGAATTGGTAGAGACCGTCAGGCGTTACAAAGGCAGTCTTCTCACGGTCGAGGTCGTCTACGGCGATTTGCCAGTAACCAGAGCGTAGGTCTATCGAAGAAAAATAGGTAGCACTATGAAGGCAGTCCAGGGCATCATCGATACGAGGAAGCGGGTAGACATCCTTTTTGGTGATCTTGTTTAAATGCCGATAATCCACGCAGAAACGCCAGGTGTTGTCTTTCTTTTTAACTAAGACTACAGGGGAAGCCCACGGACTCGAAGAAGGCTCAATAATGCCTTTTGTGAGCATCTTGTCGACCTCCTGTTGAATAACTTGGCGCTCTGATGGTGAAACTCGGTAAGGACGCCTGTGAATTGGAGCTGCATCACCGGTATCTATGCGGTGCTTGACTTGCGATGTTTGGCCTAAGGGCCTACCGTCGAAGTCAAATATGTCAGAGTAGATCATAAGGAGATCAGTGAGGTCTTTAACTTGAGAGGGCAAAAGTTCTGAGGCAATCATCTTGGTGATGTTGTTGTGCAGTGTAGAAGAGGTGACTGCGTCGACTCTATGCGGGTTCGGAGAGACGACAACGGGCAGTTCAGGTGACACCGATGAGATCTGGCACTCGTGCGACGGTGACAGAGTAGCAAGAGCAATGCCTTGTGGTAGGACTTGAGGGCTGAATCCGAAGTTCAGAAGAGGAAGGCACGTCTTGTTCGCTGTAACAGTTACAACTGTGTACGGAGAGGAGACGCTGCGGGCCAGTAGAACACTGGGAGAAGGAGAAACCACGTAATCACCATCCGGTACATTGGGATAGGGTTCAACAGCGACGCAAGTTAGGGCTTGTGGTGGCAGACGAATAGCCTCGGCACACGAAAGTTTGGTCTGAACCACCTCCGACACGTCGGCGGACGCAGGCAAGTCAAGTTGTACAACACCGGCCGAGCAGTCAATGACAGCAGAGTGGTCAGACAAGAAATCGAGTCCGAGGATGACATCATGTGGACAATGAGCGAGAACATGAAACAGAACGGACGTCTGGCGGTCGGAGAACCTCACACGTGCCGTGCACATTCTGAGTACAGCCGGAGTTCCTCCACTAGCGACACGTACAAATAGGGACTCGGGCGGCGTAAGGACCTTATTTAATCGTGCACGGAGATCAGAGCTCATAATAGAAATATGTGCGCCGGTATCAATGAGGGCAGTAACAGGTAGGCCATCCACTTCCACAGCAAGCAGGTTCTGGTCCGTAGTGAGGGTCAGCAGAGGGTTTTCAGGTCGGGGGTCGAATGCAGCGTCACCTCCGGGAGCTGCATTGCTCAGTTTTCCGAGTATGGGCGTCCAGTAGGGTGGGGCGACGAATGGCGACGGGGCTGAGGTGACCGGGAGCGACGATCGCTTGGGGACGGCGAACGGCTGGAGCGTCGGACCGATGTCGCAGGAGCCTCAGCGTATGGTCCACCGTCACGAGCGGGAAACTGCAGGGGCCGGTGGTTGTCGTCACGTCGATAGCCAGAAAACGAGCGAGATGGAAAGGTGCGAGAACGACAGTAGCGAGAAATATGTCCTACACCGTGGCAACGAAAGCAGATCGGCTTGTCGTCCTGCGTTCTCCACTGGGTAGGGTCACGATAGCGGCGAAACATTTCCGGTGCACGAGGAGGCGTTATGGAACTGACACGAGGTTCCGTCAACGAACACACCGGCTGCAGTCCGACATTTGCAAGCTCTTCCCTCACAACCTGCTGGATCAACGAAATCGTTGGTCGAGGATCATCAGATGGCCGCGCCAGGAAAGATGGTGGCGACGCCGCCTCGATTTCTCGGCGCACAATGCGAACTACGCTCTCGTTGGTAGGCGGTTGACCGCATGGCGGCTGAAGGTCCTCGCAAGATGATGTAGCGGCCGTGTTCGGAAGTCGCACGAAATGCTGGGCAATGCGGCGACTCTTCAGTTCTTCGAACCGGCGGCACTCTTTGATGATGTCGTCCACGGTGGAGCAGTCTTTAGACACTAGCAAATTGAAAGCATCATCCGCAATTCCCTTGAGCAAGTGGCTTACTTTGTCACCCTCTGACATGTTGGTGTCGACACGTCGGCAAAGGGCCAGGACGTCAAGGATGTAGGAGACATACGATTCGGTCGAAGATTGTGCCCGACAGGAGAGTTCTTTAGAAGCGGCCCGCTGGCGTCCGACGGCTCTACCAAATAGGTCATGAAGCTTCTGTTTACAGGCATCCCAACTGGTTATGTCAGCTTCATGAGCCTGAAACCACGTACCTGCTGTTCCGCAGAGATAGAAGTCAACGTTGGCAAGCATCATTGTAGGGTCCCACCTGTAGACTGCTGCAAACCGCTCATACTTCGCGATCCAGTCATCAACGTCAACGTGGTCGGTGCCGCAGAAGTTACCAGGATCGCGGGGTTGAGTCAATACGACCGGCTGTACCGGAGGCGCGGTCGAAGCGGCAGCAGCAGAGTTGCTTTCTGTTGACATATTGCGGCTGTCCAGGATACGTCCGCTGCAGAGTTCCGTCTTGCGTAGTACCCAGCACCACCACCAAAATGTTGCGAATATATTTATAACTTATTTACAGTGTAGGATGGTCCAGCAGTCAAGATGGCGGTTGTTACTTCCAGCACACCGACACGTCGTCTGCCTCTTCTTCGCACACCTCACCATAGTCATAGCTGCAACCCCGCTACAATATTTTCCTAAACATGCATAACAGGTGCAAATCATTCCTCCGGACACGGCGCGTTGATTGTTCCAGATACAGGGATATTGCACAGAAATGCCTCTGATGAAATTTCACGCTCCTTTGAAGACACTGGAATATTGCAAGTTAATAAAGTCATCAAGTCTGTAAACTGCAAAAGCTTACATCATGAGTATGCAAATTCACTCTCCTGGCAAAAACACTTAAGGTATTTTTAAGTGTTTGCCTGAATGTGGTTAGCCAATCAAGTAAACAGTTGTAAAGGGGCCCTGCAACACTTTTGAGCACGGTTAGAAAATGCTGCCGATCGATATTCGAGGCACCCGAGAACATGTGAGCCAAACAATATAGCACAGCATGCGGCCCGGAGTTTACAATTAATTTTCAAGGGCAGCTAGAAATCGCTTACTCTTCCCTCGACAAATGATGCCATAATCCAAGATGATCATGTCATAAACATAAAGTCCACGGCCATTGGCTGATTTAAGCATTGTGAGCTGCATAGTTATCGTGGCCGCCGCAACGTGGTCACGCTGCACGCTCGTGATTATAATGAAAGTAAGGCAAGTGTTCAAAGAAAGAAAAGTACTCAAGGTCACGCACACTGAAAAACTGACGTAGCTTCTTGCCCCCTTATCATCCCCCTTTGCAAAGCTTTCAGCACACTTGCTGGTACAAAAGGAGAGAGAAAGCACGTGACAAATCCCTGTAACTGCACTTGTACATGATAGATTCTAAAATTTTGTGGAAGCTGATTCATGAGACATTACCTCCATTAAGGAAGTCATTCAACAATTACTTTAAGAAGTGTTGCAGGGCCCCTTTAAGGATACCGCGGAACCTCCAGAAAAGCTGCTATGCTGTTTAAAGAAAACAATCCTAAACAATCAAAACAGAAAAATAGAAATCAACATTTATAAACAAAAAACAAAAGGACATCACGCCTCAAATTTTTGGTCTAACACTGCTTTCTCGTCAAGAATGTGCAGAAACGATGGTCTCCTTTCGATAATACTGCGAGGCATATAGGAATATGCAGACAGCAGCAAAATGCAGTCTCGTGTGCACCTTGGTTGTGCCCCATCTTATATACACCACAGTATTATTCAGAGATGCCACACCAACGAGCCTGTATGAAAGAATGACCTCCCCTGTGCAAGTGGATGCCAATCACCATGACACTTGTCAACATCTTTGCTTCCTTACAAAGTAATTATGTGGAACAGTAAATATCCAGGAATACTCAAACATTGTACACCTGATGTTATGATGTTCTGGAGTTGCAAATTGGATAAGATATTTAGTACCTCTGTTAAAATGCTCGTCAAACTTGTTAGCTTGTTGCTATAAATGATGAAGACAAGTTCGAAACTTACCACCAGTTTGTCCTTACTGGCTATATTATTTTGCTGTTATTGTTATAGCTCCAAAGGAGCTGTGAAAAATTTTGTTGGTGGCTGGCATACCTGTTGCTGTTGCTGACATACGGGTTTTATGGCTCTTTCATAGCCATAATAATGTAGGAATATAGCCAATAAGGACAAACTGCTGGTGAAATGTCCCCTCGAACTGCCTGTGGAACATTTACTCCCTTTTTATGAGGAGAAAAGCTTAGGGGTAAATCGCAAGTTGGTGAGTTGAAGCGGTCGATAATCTTGCATAGGGTCAGATCATGGCACTGTTCAGCAGCAATGTCGATGAGTTCAGATATGGCAGGCACGTATAAACTAGTATCACTCAGTGCCGTTTCTGGTAGGTCTACGGTGTACCAGAAAAGGCAGTCGGAATATCGACGCAAGCGACCAGACTTGCAGACTGTGTATGAGTACTCATGAAGTCATAAAGCCCCATGCCCAAGGTGACCAGGAGGATGTTTGAAGAGAGGCAGAGATGTTTATGTTCTGTTTTTCTGCACTGTGTATTTGTCTACAGTTCGTGCTTCTCGTATATCATGGATCCATGTTAAGTCGCCTAATTCCTGTTTTATTGCCAGGAGAGGCCATGTTGAACGGTCTGCTGCACAGATAAGGACTAAATTTCGCTACACTCCAAACATGAGACAGGCGCTCGCTCTCCGAGATGGAAGAATTCCACCCAGCTGCGAATAGAAGGCAGCTGGCAAGAACATGATCGTGACCATGTTGACATTAAGCGAGAACGACATCTATGCTAGGAACACCGGCATCAGTACAGACTTCATTTGGGGCACAATCATCAAAACGAGCTAGTGCGAGTGATGAAGCAGTACTGCAATGAGCTGCGAAAATGTTTGGCCAGGACCCCAAGAGAAGTGCAGCAATTACAGCACAGTTACTAAGGATCCAAAACAAAAGCAGGTAAGAAAACATTTTGGAGGAAGAAAAGAAGGAATCTACTTGTAGCACTTCAAGATTTATGCACTTCGTTTCATATAGCAGAAAACATTACAGCTGTAGCTGTCCTAAAGCTTGGGAAATTTTGCCCCAAACAAGCAAGGTCAGTAAAGGCTTTCTTTCATTTTAGGAAATGCAAGAAAGCAGATAAAGCTCGTTTTGGACCACACCTAAGACAAGATATGGAAATGTTTTTGTTAGATGTTTAGTAGCCACAAGGAAAACAATCTGCATGCCTACTGCTGCAGCATACATCTTCAGCAGCAGCATGGCATGAAAGGTCCCATTTTTTGGCTTTCTTTCAGTCGAAATATTAGGGGTGTGCGAATAGTGAATTTTGGAACCGAATCGAATACGAATCGAATAGTGATGACACCGAATCGAATACGAATACTAATCGAATACTTTTCGAATAGTTTTCGAATAGTAAAACAATCATTCTCAAAACGGTCCTAGAACTCCGCAGCGTCTTTTTTTCTTTTTTTGAAAGAAATATTCACGAACTTTCACCAAAGAGCGTTGCGCTTACTTTTAACAGACACAAAATACCACAGTTATGAAATCTGAGGTAAGCTCGTATACAGCAGCGACCACAACCTTCGAAATATTTTCTAACTGTAGGTTGAAATAAAGCAGCGGCTGCAGATGTTTTGTCACCTGCTTTTAAATAAAACAGACATAATATCTAAACAATTTTGAGCCGAAGACTACGCATACAGCTAAGGCGGTAATGAAACACATAAACCTGCCATCGCAACATGGTCCTCGGCACTGAAGGCATGTAGACATCGATGTTGAAAGCTGTATCTCCAAAAACAATTTACGCAAACACACCCCTTGCATCTATTGCTATTCATGAAGCTGAATGCAGGTGCACCTTCAGTTCTTACAAGATGAAGACAGGAACTGATAAATGCGATGCAGGGGCAGCATAGTAAAAACTGAGCGAGTATGGAGCTTTCATAAAAAAAAACGCCTTCATCCGGTAATCAATATAGCGTCGGTAGTTTCGTAAAAGCTTGGGCTGCATGCATGCTGGTAATTTAGAGATTAAAAGAAGAAAAATGGCCTTTAAATATTCCAAAGTTTCATTGTTTTGGGGTTCTCCTGTCGGCGCTAATTATTCGAAAACTATTCGAAAAATATTCGGCATTTCGAGTATGTACTATTCGATTCGAGTACCGAATCGAATAGAATGCTATTCGATTCGTTATTCGAAATTTTCGAATATTCGCACACCCCTACGAAATATAGCTTGTCTTGACGTAAATTGCTGTTGGGAGGGGGGTAGGGGCAGTGGCACATATCAATCCAAGGTGTAAGAAACTTGGTAAGCACTTGCAGCAATGCCTGTATGTTACAAAAATACTATTTTCAGAAAATCAATTTTTTTCGATGACCTTTAACTTGTCCCCGTTAAAGTAAATGAGGGCAAAGGAGCAGTACACCTTCCATGTGGAACACATTGCAGTGTCCCTATTTGTGTATAGCTATGCGCTGGCAACCACGGCTGGGCAAAGATACTTTGAAATTGTGTCGCGATACGAGGCAAGAATTATTTGAGATACAGATACAAGATACTGCAACACTGATTGTATCTGATACGATACATTCCAATTGTATCTTAAGATACTTCGATACATTCTCAAATTTGTTAATATATATCCATATAATGCAGCATTAAACACCTATGCACATAAATTTTCGCTTTAAAATTTATTAACTGCGACCAATTGTGTTTCTTTGAATGAAAACTCTGTTAGTATCTCAAAAGTTTTGCACTCCTTGTTCAACGTATTATATCTGTTTCATTCCGAAACAACTCATTGGCATTGTTTTAGCTGCTTAACATGACAGCTCTTTATACATTTCGCTAATAGCGGTTCTTGCTTATAGCTTTTGTATTGATAGGGGCTAGTCGCTGCTCTGCTTGCTGAACACCAAGCGGGTTGTCAACTAACCATATGAACTTCAATAAGAAGCCTCCGCACAATGGTACAAATACCGCTGTGCAGTTCTACCTTGCCAGTAAACATATTACGGTTTTCGCAATTACGGATCACCGGACAGGTGTACGTCACCAAGAACATGTGCAGCCCAGAAACTATTCAGACGTATTGTAGATTTGCACAAAGCGCTGCAGGACACCGCCGCTATTCACATTATTGCCACTTATAGATCCGATTACCTGGTGATTAGCAACAGTAAAAGAATTTTGGGAAGCCTAAACAACGAAAACAAACATATATAAGTAAAATAGAAAAGTGGCTCCATATCAAACACAGCAAATAAAAATGGAAACACGATACAGGAAGCACGCCCAAGAGCAAATAATAATCGTTGCGTTTTACGTCAAGAAACCACGATATGATTATGAAAGACGCTGTATGGAGGGTTCCAGAAATTTTGACCACCTGGGGTTCTAAAACCTACATATAAGCACAAGGGCCTCTACTATTTTCCCTCCATCGAAATCCAGCTACCGCGACCTTCGGGCCAGCAGTCAAGCGCCATAAGCACTGGACCACCGCGGCGGGTAACCCTTAATAGCTACAATTGAATTCAGTGCCTATGTAAAATAGAGTAAAACGGCTCGTTGGGACGCTCATGACAAAAACGGACCATTTGGTATAACAGCGTTTCTCGAATATCTTTGCGAAAGTATTTAAGATGGCACCTAATAATTTACGTTATTATAATGCAAACTCAATTTGCTATTTTCTTTGCAGTAAGCAGAATTATCGTTACTGTATACTTCAGGTGTGCCCAGATTATATATTTGTTCTCAATATCACCTTTACATAGCAGTAAATTCAAGTACAATATAAGTATGTAAACTTATATTCCACTTGAAGAAGAACAGCAGCAGAAATGATGCAGACAGTTAAAACTAGGAATAAAGCAGAGAGCTTACCTTGGCAGCACGTTAAAGGCATATTGCAGTAAACAGACCGGCAGAAAAGAAAACAATATAGAGACATAGATAATGTACGAGATGGAAAAGGACAGCTAAGAAAGAACTTCTGCTGACAATCAAATTATGATTTTAAAAACTCTTTGGATAAAAGAAAGACAGACGTACGCCAATACAGCGCCTGTTAGGTGAATGCTTGTTCTGTTAAATCCAGCAGCGGTACCGTTGGTGCTATAGCTGTTAGAATCTTATTTGCATATAAGTCCAATTCATTGCATGTAATGCAAACTTACATTCACGAGATCCTTCAAATAGCCGATGTGTGAAAGCCACAAGAGGCAAAGCAACCCGCCATTGTTGCATTCTTCAGGCTTCGTAACAAAGCACCACACAAAAGGAACTTCAATAAGGACTTTACAGCGGCATCAACTTGTGTGCAAAAGACCCCGCACGCATTGTAGTGTGCAGCAGTGGAGAGTGGCTAAGTGCCAAGCGTCATGGCACTGACAAAACTAAAGAAATAAACGATTAAACAAAAATTCAGCTGGGCGCAGACGTTCGTGCTCTTGTCTGTCGAGACGACGCGAGCGCCACCTCATAGCTCTGCTCAACCAATATATAGGGACGCTCAGAACTTATTGCCTATCCTTGCTGGAAAACTCTTGCGGAAAGATAATATAATGTCACTGCCTTTAGTTTTATTCTGGTGACTTAGTGGCAGCAGTATTATTCTGGTGACTTAGTGGCAGCAGTATCAGCTTGAGAAGCGGATATCGGCCAACGTTTATCGCTTCGCACGGTGGTGGTGCGATCACAGTATCTTGATACACGATACATTCTTCAATGTATTGGAAATACAGATACTTGTTTTGCGAGACGTATCACGATACAGATACAAGATACCCAAAGAGTATCTAAGATAGTAGTATAGATCCAAGATAGTAGATAGCAGTATCGAAGATACATGTATCTTCGATACTGCCCAGCACTGCTGGCAACGACGTCAGTGAAGACAACCGATCCACTCGAGAGGCACAGCACGAAAGAGTGAGGAAGAAGACGTTCCCTTCGAGTATGACATACCATACTTCTGCTTTTCGCAATAAAGCTCCTGTGCTTTATAAACTGCGACAATATCGTAGGCTCAAGAAACACTGGTGCAGATTGTATGAGTAGGCTGCAGATGTAGGCACTGCCCATAACAAACAATATACCTGTCAGACTGCTTAGACTTCAATGGTCAGACTTTATATCTTCCTACAACAATTTGCATACATGTGTTTCTCGTAAGTTTTTTGTTCCACACACTTCGGACAGTCTATTGTTTAAACTCTCAAAAGGGGGAATTTGTCATGTGGTATGCGGTGTTTGTGGTGTTGTGCGATGCATTGACGGAGATGACAAAACAGCGGAAATGATGAAATCATGAATTTGACCAATAGTAAACTGACGTGAAGAGAAGAGAGGATAAAAAGAAAGTGCAAGCTATGAGAAAGGAACTGAAGGAAGCAGTTGCAGGTCGCAAAAGCTTGTCGGGTCCTGGTCCTGAAGCCTATCCGCTGCCTAGTTAAACCACTCGCCTGGCTCCCTTTTGCTTGGCACTAATGTAGCGAGCTCCAGTTCGCTGCACATAAATCTGGGACGTACTCCAGACCTGAGCCTTCTGTTGGCTGTCTGGAACTTGTTTGTGCCACTACTACCCTCCCGTCAGTCCATGTCAAGTTCATACCGTCAGTGCGAGGCACAACCCAACGACCCATCGACACCACACTGCCAGCCAAATGCGAACCATCACAAATAATAATAATAATAATAATTTATTTGCCATCTTTGTAATATACAGATAGGGGGATTGTAGAAAAAAAAGCTGTCCCTGGACAGCTTGACTAGCCTACAACCTTATGTATTTGGGTTGACTGGATTACGTGTCTAATCTAGTCAAACTTGATTCACTGAATAACGTATGCCCTGTGTAATCCTTACAGTACATATAAGGTGGTCACTTGCATGTCATTCTTCTTTGTATTAAAATAGTAATTCGATATGCAAACGATGCAGCTACTGTGATTTCACAAACCTTGCCTCACTTACCAACAGCATACGACAACAAGACGGCCATCTCTCTGTGGCCAAAATGACATTTTAAACAGTTCTGCTGAATACCAGCGTTGTGAGAAATCTGTAGAGTGGATGTAGTGGACTAGATGACTTGTGAACATAGGTGAAGAACAGTGTCAAGGCAGCAAAGGCAAGTTGACCACATGAAACCACGAATTGGGGAGTCCATCATTCATTCAAATGCTGGCACTTTAGAACCACCAGGTGTTGTCCCTTTTTTCATACAAGAACCACACAGGTGGCCCAGGAACTCACTGATGGTTCAGTTATGCCCTTGGCCAACGTTTTGTCACCGTTCATTTGAATGACACAGTGGTCTCACGAATCTGGACAAACTGTTTGACATGGAGGCTCTTCACTTCTTTAAAGCATCGACACTCTCTTTTTATGTCGTCAATGGTCAAACAGTCCTTGTGCATGAGTAAATTAAAGTCATAGACGATGCCTTTCAGCATGTGGTTCACTTTCTAGGCTTCGGACATTTCGTTGTCCATTCACCAATATAAAGCTTATATGCAGCCCCAAATGGCAAATTCCTCCTCATGTGTTTAGAACCACACCCAGGCCATTCCATTCAGGCAGTACATCATGTTAGCCATTATACTAGTTTGGTGACACCTGTCAGTCTTGCTGGCTCAGTTGTACTCAGCCAGCCAATCTTTCACATGCATATTATCGGTACTGCAGGAAGTGCCAGGATCTCAGAGTTCAGTCAGGACAATCTGGTGTGGTTGAGCTGTAAAAGGTCCAGTGGGCCTTTTAGTTGACATGATAAAATGGCCCATAAGATGTCAGCCGTGAAGTTTTATGATGTGCTTTGGATGTGCCGAGGTCCACCACCAAAGCTGTTGCAGGGAGATGTCAGAAAGTAGTTAGCTTGTATCAGCGCGGTACATACGAGAAGTAGACACAACACACAAAGAAGACACAGGTAGGCGCCCACCTGTCTCTTCTTTGTGTGTCGTGTCTACTTCTCGTGTGTACCGCACGAGAAGCTGAGTTCATGGATAACCAACTCGCCCGAACTACAACACTTCAGAAAGTAGGTTGATTTAGAATGTTTACACGAGGACAGTGAAGAAAGCCAAAACAAAAATGTCGATCCAGGCAACAGCTTTTCCTCTCCGTCCTCAACGTAAGCTGCTCATAACAATGTTCATAACGTTTCTACTAAATGGATTTGTCAACATTTCTACTAAACGGACGACGAATGTGCTGCACCTGACAATTCCGTGATTTGCAATGGTGCTAGTGATAGTGAATCAAGAGTGACTTCATAATAAAAATAATGTCTGGGGTTTTACACAACAAACGCACGATATGGTTATGAAGCACGCCGTAGTGAAAGGCGCCGGATATTTGGACGAGCTGGGGTTCTTTAACGTGCGCCTAAAATTAAGTATACGAGCCCCTACCAGTTCATCTCTATCAAAATGCGACCGCCGAGTTCGAAAAAAAAAAAAAAAGGCACTTCAAGCTTTTCAACAAACACTCCTCTTGAAAGCGTGTAGCAACCACCACCATAATGACATTAACAATCATACTAAGCACCGCAACGTAGAAGCTTACTAGCAAGTGCTTGGAACGGTGGATGCGCCTCCAATGCTTTACTGAGCACAGACATCTTGCATAAATTTCTATGCAGTGCACGTACCAGTTGCAACTCCAAGTTGGACGCGTTCGCCTAGCGTCATCAAAATCACTACGGATTTATGCGTACAACGCGGTCACAATAAGTGCTACTCTAAATGTTTCGGCGTGGTCCATGGTCATGAAATTTGACTGACTCCACTGAATTGGCACCGCGCCCAAGTCGGACACCGCGTTGCAAGTTTCAAACGTTAAGTGGTCCCTTTGCGGCAACACCGCTTTCATATTGTTAATTTCCACGTAACAATATGCCAACACTGCACACAAAGTAATGAGAAATAGCACGGCACCCACCTCGACCGCGCTACTAACTCACGCTGTGCAAGCAGATGGCAAGCAGCGACCGCCTGCAAACAAACTTCACCTCTAGAAGAGCCAAAGGACCTGACAATCGCGCTGACAATAGACGAAAGCTACATAGTAGGAACCGCGCTTGTGTTGTCCCGTGTCGTTCCTTCTACGTAGAGAGAGAGAGAGAAGCAACTTTACTATCCTTCTACTATGGTCCCTACTTCTCTACGTAGCTTTCGTCTATTATACCTCACGAAACCGTTTGAAGCACGGATCCATGGTTTGAAGCCATACGAGTGGCGGCGTGGTCCGAGGCACTAGGGACGAACGGACCAAACATCGTCATCCTCAGACGTACCTAGGCGAAAACATACCCAGTCCCCAGACGTCCCGAGATTACACGAGCATGCGCAGAACGAACGGCACTCGTTGGCAACATTGACGGTTCCGCCTACTGTTGAAGGTCTCGTTCCATCGCCTGCTGAGCGACCACGGAGAAATCGTATATATAGGTAGAGTGGGGGCAATCTTTAAATCTGGGACTGTCCATTTTCTTGCACAAGTACGCCTTAAACGTTGCAGTTCTCGAAACTGGTTGACGACCAACGAGAAATTAGTGGCAACTGTAGAATTCCATTGAGCCGGGATTCACTTACTCTGTGAAGGAATGCGTTAACTTACGCACCCCCCCCCCCTGCCACCTGTTTTATATTCTTTTAATTGGCAACAGTCGAACACGAAGAAAACATCAAGTTTATCACTCCGCAACTCCGAGAAAAATTAAAAATTCAAGGCTTCTGCAGGGCAAACTGGTGAGAAAGGTTGAAGAGGCCAGAACGAACACATCGCAAGTGGGATGCGTTTGTTTACTTTGTTGGGTGACGCGCTCTGTGTGCGTTGTGAGACCGCCGGACGCAAACATGTTCTTGCCGCAAGTGCGCATTTCCGAGCAGTGTACATCGTGTGTGCGTGTGTGTGCGCGCGCTTGTGTGTATGTGCGTGTGAGTGCGTGCGTGTGTGTGCGTGCGTGTATATGTGTGTGCGCATGTCTGTTTGCGTGCGTGTAAATGTGTGTGTGCGTGCGTGTGTGTGTGCGTGCGCGTGTTTGTGTCTCTGCGTGCGAGTATATGTGTGTGCGTACGTGCGCGCGTGTGTGCGCGCATGTGTGCATGTGCGTATGTGTGTGTAAACTCTATGTATAGGTTACTTTATTCCGAAACGAAAGCTGCTCAGACCAGAGTTTTTTTTTTTTAATTCTTGAAGAATCTGCAATTTCACCTAGACCGAGGATACTGCCGTGAACCTACGTCCAAGCATAAACTTGGCAACAATGTTCGGTAGGATCCTCATGACGGCCTGCGCAAACCGGAACATGAACGAAAAAAAAAAAACGACGACACAGGCGCTGAGTATTTCCAACCGAGTATTTTCATGAGTATTTTCCAACTCGCCCAACTCTCTACCTTATTACGGTACGATTCCCATCATATTAAATAACTATTTATTACAGAATTATACAATTTCGCACTGCTTTCGAATAGCGAGAACTTCAAGACGGATCAAGTACGCCAGGCAGTGCGACCGTGAGTATTGTTCGGAAACAAAAGGTAATTTAAGTGCTGCACATGGGCCAACATAGTAACAAAAGATACGAAGGTTTCTCTCTGACGCAGCGTGACAATGACATCATAACGAAGCACAATGTAACTTTGTAAGCTCCCTAACAATGGACAATGTAACTTTGTAAGTTCCCTAAAACCGAGCCATTTGCAGTTGAGTATACTTGTATATTATTGAGCAGAAGCTATAGCTACCTCCCGCGGTTGCTAAGCAACCTATGTCCTTCCCCATTGTAGCCGTAGTTCCCATACAGTAACATTGTTCAGAACAATCACCACTTGCGGCTCCTTTCCGCACATTTAGAAACGCCAACAGAAGTCACAATCACTGTTTCAAACATATAAGAAGTTTGAAAATACTGCAACGGTACATCACGAGTCCGGTACGAATCGAATAGCAAGCAGAGTATAGATCGTGTACACAGGTTAGGTTGGGTTAGGTTTACTTACAGTGGTCCAGTAATGCCTCCGGGATAACCCCACAGGCTTTCTCGGAGCGTTATAATTACATATATTTCTATGTGAACTCGTAGTACATGTGTTTTGTTGGTGTCCTTAATATTGGCGCGATAAATTCCTGCGTAATTTTTAATAACTTTTGATAAATTTTTTAAATTTGTGTTCGCGCTTCCTGCAAACTCGTCACATTTTAACGTTCATTTTGTCCTTCACTTCCCTGATGTTCCTTAATTTTGCCACCTCCTTGTGCACGGCATTTTCTTACGCATTAAAGGTAAGAAAATGCCTTTTGTTTCCGAACAATACTCATGATCGCACTGCCTGATGTACTTGATGCGTCTTAAGATTCTCGCTATTCGAAAGCTGGACTAAATTGTATAATTCTGTACTAAATAGTTATTTAATGTGATGAGAATCGTTTCAAATTAATTTTAAACCGCACTGCTCCGTTTAACTAAATTTGCTGCCAATGTAGGGTCGAGTGAAGTTCTTGTAGCGACCATAATTATTGTTATTGGACGATTGAATGACGCAATTGACGGTCCTGTTTCTATCCCGATGTCTATCTTATACAGGGTGGTCGGGATAAAATTAGCCGTTGAATGTTTAACACCCCTAAATGTTTGATGCGGGTGTAACTCAGTATCCGTGTCGCTGACATAGTGTTTCCAGTCGTCTATAAATGACGGAAGAATTATCTTGCTCGATGAGAAATTCGGGTTCGTCACCCCGAATTCCCGTGCCGTTCACGCGTCAAAAAGTTGGGCCCCCTGATTTGCTCATGGGCCTAATCATATGCAATTTTTTTTAAATCGCGATGTCTTCGCTCGACGTCATTTCGATTTCTGCAAATTGAATAACCCCCTCCAGATTGCCACATTCCACGATGTCCACCGAATTTTATTAGAAGCACGGTACACTCAAACGCACCTGAAACTTCTTGTTGCGGTAAAAAGGTCACCTGATCATGTGCTTCGATTTCTTCGAATTATAAGCGTGAAATATATGAGCACCCTTCATATGAATTCCTTCTTCTCTGTTTTTCTTTTTCTTTCGAGGCTGAAGCAGCAGTGCACTGTGGTGCACACCACACCTAGCATTAAAATAAACAGGATGACGCTAATGAACGTCTCACGACGTAGATTCATCGCGTACGCATAAATAGCGCGTGGATGTAGTGACGTCCAGGTAAACCTTGAAGACAAACAACGGCGTACAGCTGGGCGAGATGTGTAGGAATAGTGCTTACAGCGTTCATCCATAGCGTGCAGAGAAAAAAAAACTCACGGGGTCCTTTATGCATTCACCTAAGACGACTGGAAGGCGAATGCCGTCTTCATTTTCTTCTCACTTCATGTATTGATCCTGCCCTGCCACCCTCCGAAAGTTCCGGGCACCCAGCGTGGTTTTGCACTGCCTCCAAGATGGGAGGCACCTCACCCGGTTTTGCACTGCCTCCGTGATCGGCCCGCCTAGGACCAAGCTACGATGTCATGGGATGACGGCATCATGTGAGGTTGCGATACGCGACGTCAAAATCTGTGACGTCATGATGACGTCACAAATTTTGCCGATCTGTGACGTCATCTCGTGATGATTATGTTTTGCATCACTCGTCCCCAACGCCGGAGGACGCGAGACGCCGCTGACGCGGGACGCCGACGGTCAGATTTCGCGCTTGATGAGGCATCTAAGGCTTTCGCCTTAATAACGAGATCGCTGGGTTTACTGCCACAAGCTGTGTGATTAATAGTAACAGAAATTGTCACAAGGACCGAAAACGTTAAGGGACAAAGCCGGGAGGTCGACCAGAAAAAACTTCCTGTTGGCCACAGAAGTGGTGTATGTAGCTGTTGATGTAGGACCATTTCTATATCCTGCGAAATGTTCTGGTAAGCTTCAAGAACGAACGTAATGTGCGCCCGCATTTCCAACTGCAACAAGTTATACTCTACCGCACAGAACCTTATCCGTGCGTTACTAAATCTGAATTATTGCGGCCGACATTCGCTTTCCCTCAAGCCCCTTTCGCCGGGCCGAATTAGCAATAATTGTTGGCGTTTAACGTCCCAAAACAACGATATGATTATGAGAGACGCCGTAGTGGAGGGCTCCGGAGATTTTTGACCATCTACGGTTCTTTAACGTGCACCTAAATCTAAGCACACGGGCCTCAAGCATTTTCGCTTCCATCGAAAATGCGGCCGCCGCGCCCGGGATTCGATCCCGCGACCTGCGGGTCAGCAGTCGAGCGCCATAACCACTAGACAACCGTGGCGGGTTCAGGGGCCGAATTAGTGGGCGCGTTTTGTTCAAGACATGTAGAATACTGCTTGAATGAACTTTGAACAAACAAACTTCCAGCAGAATGGCAGATTTGGTTGTTTCGTCGCTGAGGACTTGGAACAACAAAGGCGCCTCGTCGCCAGGGCCAAGGCCGCAGCGAGGGCCAAAGGGCTCCTGGAATGAGGAGACCTCGCACCTAGAGTAGAACCGGAGCTTGCCCCGATATACTGTTTCGAATATAAACGTCTACTCTCCATTATCATACCTCACTCTCACTGCACATGCGCAGTTAGTCCGGCTTGACTAGATACCCCTCCCCCCTCTCGAGGCAATTGGGAAACCTGCGCCTCTGGACATGCATCTAGCTGGGAGGGCCGATACGCCCCTGGTGAAATTGTTCCTCAGTGGGAGGACGCAGGACCATCAGGCGATGTTTCATTGCACATTTCAATATACGTTCACTTGGTCGCGAAATGATCAGTGAAGGTGGCCACGAGGGTGGGCCGACGGCAGACATAAAAAAATACCCAATTCCGCTTTCCTGATGAGAGACCGACCAAGAGTACGCACCAAACCACAAACCCTGCGAAAGCAGGGACAGAGACATTTTATTTAATAAATGAATCGTGTCCTTTATCGTGTGTACTTGCTGTGCTGGAATATTCGAGTATGGTCTGTTGTTTTACTGCGTAGCTGTGCGGAGACATAAGCTGCAACCAGTACGTCTATGGAGGAAGTTTAGGTAGTACGCACGTGTAGACTAAGTCAAGTTTCATAGCTATTGTCACTTTGTTATTACAGCACACGTATATCTTAATGCTTCTTTGCCTCTGATGCTTACATGGTCAAGCTTAGGACTACAGTGGATTCGCTGAATGCAGAGGCGGCAGTTATGAAGGAGGGTCGATTCCCCTCCCTCTCCCCTGAGCTCGTCCACGGGGGCGTTGCCTCCCCCTGGGCCACATACTTTACCAGCCCTAGTGAGTGTCGGCATTTTGTTCTGGACATATGGTGTCATGCTGAAATTAACCTTGTACAAACTTCCAAATTTTGATGACAACAATGCGAGATTTATTTTGGGTGCTGCACTTTCTCAATGCACAGTTAGTCCGGTTTCACTAACACCCCCCTCTCCCAGTGCACGCTAAAGAACACCAAGGGGTCGAAATTTCCGGAGCCCTCCACTACGGCGTCTTTCATAATTATATCGCGGTTTTGGCACGTAAAACCCCATATATTATTATATCCCCACCCCACCCCACTCTCGTGCAAGTAGAAACGCTACACCTTTGGCCTAATGTATAAGCAAAAAAAAGATTAACTTTTAAAGGCAGCAGGTAACGTTTGAGAGACCTTGAGTAGCCACACAACCTGCGAGACCTCGCGAAAACTTGTACAGATGTTGCCATGTATTACTCGCATATAAAAAAAAAGTTTGCCGCCTTGCCCCGGGTGAGGATCGAACTCACGACCTTCAGATTATGAGACTGACGCGCTGCCTACTGCGCTACCGAGGCGGACGAAGGTGCGCTAGCATAGTGGCAACGTCAATGTTGCAAAAATAGAAACTGGGGGCCCGCACTCGCTTGGAGGAAGAGCGCAAGACACCGCGGTGTGGTCAACTTGTCGCAAATAGTTTTGTGCCATGCATTCTTGTTTCACACGTTTAGGTGGGTGGGGTGAAGTGCCCGGTGTGCTCACCATCGGACAAATCACAGGATGATCATGCATGTATGATGACTTCGCTGAATGTTTTCAAATTAAATATGACTTGAACAGGAGCAACGCTACAGTAAAATTTGTTGACTCATTTAAAGATTTACGGATACCACTATTTTTTGTGTGTTTGTATACATGGCTTGCACGTGGCGTCACAGACAGGTTCTCTACGCTTGTTCACCAACATGGCGGCCACCGTGACTTTTTTATCTCATTAGAGTGTCATTTTAGCGGAGGACACCCAGTCGTTCCCTCCCCGCGCGGTTTTTTTTTTGTGTGTGCTCTCCCCGCTTTCTTCTGTTCGCCAGCTGCGCCAAGGGGGAACACGAAGGATTGGAGGGGGCACCAGAACTAATCTGATGTCGCCGTTTCTTGCAGGCGCGTTCGAGCAAGACTTCAGCCTGCCTCTCAACCAGTTTGTGCACCAATATGGCGGCGACGGTGACGTCAATGCAAGCCATGTATTGTTTTTGTTGTTGTTTCGTGGTTGTTTATTTCATTTTAGGTAGGTGGTGACTCCATAACTGCAATTCAAAGAAAACTAACGCATGCGCATTGCGGTAATACAATCACAGTCTTGTGAGCAAGGTACCCGTACACGTTAAAACACCGCCATTCCCTCCAGCGATTACATCGAGCGAGTGCTCAATGTTCCTGTTTAGGTTTACAAAAAGAAAAACAAAGGGAAAGAAGGAATAAAGTTTGTTTTGAAACGGTATACCCCGGATCTACCCTAGGTGTGAGGTCTCCTCCTCCCAGGAACCCTCTGGCCCTCGCTGCCTTCTTGGCTCTGGTGACGGGACGTCGTTGTTGTTACGGGTCCGCGTAGACGAGCTTGGTCTCCCACGTTTCGATAAGGTCTTCGCTGTCTTCTGCGGCGTCGTAGTCTCTTCTCCGGCGATGCGTTTACGTTTAATTGCCGTGGGCGTTCGAGAATTAGGTGCGCTTAAGTGTCCGGTACGCCGAACTTTGGACAGAGGTATGCGCATAGCGTCGGGTAAAAACTGCGCATGAGTATTCCGTGGTATTCACCGCGCTCAGAAGGCTCCAAAGCAATACTTACATCCACGGGGAAGGAGATGTACAATTACCTTGCAACGAAATTGTTAGTGAGCGTAAACAATGTGAGGAGCAGAAGGAGATGTAGTGAAGTAGCCAAGTCTCACCAAAAAGGTACCGTAGCGCTAGCAGACACGGACGACAAAGACACAACAAGACGAGCGCATCGGAAGCCAGCTGGTTCTGTGTACCCTAGCTGTGCGGTGTTAAGAAGTAACGCGGTCCACCACTTGTCAGTATTTGCACAAATACCTTCTAGAGGTAGCAACATATAATAGCAATAAGTTGTTGTTTTTTTAAGAAAGAGGATATAATTGTAATCGCTCACTTTTTCATTGTAACACGTACAATGTTTGCTATCATAACCATTACAACCGTTCTATTACCGCGTCGCAAAAAACTTTCAAGCAGCCTGAGAACGCATGAACCTACGCTTTCGCCTCTTGCCTCGTCGAGAGCTGAGTGGACTCAGCGACTCAGCTTTCGCTGGCGTTTACCATTGTGTTCGCGTACACGCCAGTGGTGTCGAGTACCACGAGACCATCGCAACTGGTTTCCCACGGCGCAGTGAGTATCCTATACAGGTAAGTTATACGAAGCACAAATCAGTGTAAATGTTAAATATTGAGTAGATGTCAGGAGTAGAGGTTTTTCACAATGGCTTTAATTTGTATTCCCGCTGCCTTCAAACGTGCAACACTTTCACGTCGATGTCATCCGTGTATTCTCTGCTTCTAACAGTGACGCTGTTAAGGCTGGCGGTCAAACGCAAGTGCCGAGAAAACTACCGTCATCGTAAACGGGTATGTGCAACAGAAATTGGGTAAATCCCACTACTCACCACTGGTCCACTAAATATGAAGAATGCAACAGTTAGCCCAACAAATGGCTGCAAAGCGACGGCGGCGAGCCGAAGACCCCGAGTATGTACAGCGAGAGAATACTGGGAAACGGGAATGGCCACGGCTTCTGCGAGAAGACCCCGAAGCGATGGAAGCCCTACGCCCACGACGACGTGCCCGTTGATCTACGAGACGTGCGAACGCTCGGTTTCAGGGTGAGTTTCTGTCTCTGTAGTTTGGACAACCGTGTCGTGTCTGTGACTGTCTGTGGTTTAAGTGGAACCTCTCTGCGTAGAGAATCGACGTAG
The DNA here is from genome assembly GCF_013339695.2 of Rhipicephalus sanguineus. Lineage (NCBI taxonomy): Eukaryota > Metazoa > Arthropoda > Arachnida > Ixodida > Ixodidae > Rhipicephalus > Rhipicephalus sanguineus. Next base: position 34,612 of record NW_023615441.1, read on the forward strand.
AAACAACCCAGCATCACCTAGCTAAAGTCTAGCAACGACCTAGAAGCAACCAGGTTAGACTTCAGAATCGTCCAGTTTTCCTGTTTCAAGCCTTGCACGACTTAATGCTAGCTTCGGCCTTTTTTTTATATATGTAACTATGGCACCGCCTTCTGCACTGCACTATTTTTTTTTCACTGTAACGCATAGGTCGGCAAAAAAGTTTGAGCTCGCTCAGACTTACTCAAGAAATAGGTTTTTCTCTGAGGGCTCACTCGGACTCAGACTCACCAAAATTTTCCTCAATCGGACTCACTCAGACTCAAACTCACAAACATATTACGATATTACTCAGCCGGACTCACTCAGACTCAGACTCACGGCTTCACCTGAGTCTGAGTGAGCTTGAATGAGTCGACTCATGAGTCCGTTGGCGTGAAATTAGCTTTTTCGATCATGTTTGCAATACTATTTAACCCCAATATCTCACATATTGGTGCTCTACGATACGCCTTTTGATACGATACGCCTCGTACCTTCAAATACGAGTTATCATCGTATATCATATGTCGTCATTATTATATATGAATTCAGTAAGGACACTTTTATGAAATACGCGACTCACACAAGATATTTTTACCAAAACCTCCCATGAAACAGTTTGCGGGGTGAGGTCATGGCACCCCTTTCCCTAACTCACGCCTCTGATCAATAAATATTGAGGAGGCGCATGAATGCTATAAACGTAAAGTATAAACGTAAGCCAATGTAAGGCTGATAGTAGTGCTGAAATTGAGTAGGTAGCACCATAAGTCCACAACAAAAGGTGGAGCTCACTCGGACTCACTCAAGAGATATATTTTGTACTTAGGGCTCACTCGGACTCAGATTCACCAATATTTTCCTCAATTGGACTGATTGGGCTCAGACTCAGTAAAATTTTCTTCAACCGGACTCATTCGGATTCAAACTCACCAAAATATTACTCACCCGAACTCACTCAGATTCAGGCTCAAGGTCCGATCTGAGTCTGAATGAGTCTGAGTGACTCGACTCATGAGTGAGCTTGCCGACCTATGCTGTAACGCTTTACTATTAATTGCGTAAAATAAACTCGGTACCGCAGCGTTGCCTGAATATGTTGTCAAAGTAGGGCGATGTAAAAAAAATACTTCCAGCGGCCGTAATTTTTGTTATTGACCTTAAAAACGACGTAATTATCGGTCCAATGTTTCTATTTAGGTGCCTATTTCATACGGGGTAGTCACGACAGGATTGCCTTATTTATGTTTTTGAATTCCAGTAAACGTGCGAGGCTTACACTGACGTACATCTCGTTGAGAGTGTCGTCGGCACTCCATAAATGATGGGGAAATGCAGCTGCTAATAATAAGTTCGCATTCTTCGCTCCGAGTTGCCGTGCCATTTACGAGTCAATAACTTGCGTCCGTTCATTTGCGCATATGAGTATTCTTTGCTGAGGCACGCATTGTTTTGACGTCATATCGGTTTCGCTGCGTACAAACATCACCTCCGGGTTTCCATTCTCACCTCACCGATGCAGAAAGAATTCTATTTGGAGCCTGGTAACTCTAATAAAATTTTTCAACCAACCAACCTAGTACACTCGTACACAGCAGCTGAAGCATGAAACTTTACCCCCCTAATTGAGGACCCTGGCCACGCCTATGCATACGGCCGAGGAAGAAGTAACTTTGCTCATGTTCTGGTATGCACCTTGTTAACGAGGGGTAGATCAAAATGAAAGAGCGCTATAAACGTGACCGCCCAGCCATCTGAGCGTGGCTGCAGTCGGATTCTCCTCCGCAGTAGCGCCCCTATCGGCAACATTTCTTCCTGTAGTAAACGTAGCCCGGATTCTCGTGTCCACTAAAAGCATATATCAAAGGGCTCTGTCCAAACAGACCGGCCGCTTTCCGACGTCGCCCACCCATGCAACGTGCCGTGGGCCGGCTTACAACCCGATCGGCAGTGGCGCTGCTATTTGTAGCGATGCTCATGCTTAAAACGTTATAATAAGTTGCCCACTTTACGCAGGGCACCTGAACTGGCTTGCTGGTAGTCTGAAGGACTTACGCTACCGGCTCGATGAGTTTGTAAGGAATCGTCGAAGCCATTTCAGGGTCCCATTAAGAGCTGCGCTCTAAAACGAAGGCGCAGCGGCGCGCGCTACCATCGACGATGTTGGTACGTCGTAAGTTGCTGCGAAGAATCGCTCGACGCGAACGTTCGATCTTACCACTTTCCATACAACGAGAGACGCTGTCGCGATCGGCTAAACTAATTGATCAAACTCTGTTTGCTGCAGCGTCGTTGGCGGAGGTATCGTGACTTTTAACGCTTGTCTAGCACGCACTCGTACTTTTCCACGAGTAGCTCGTGTGCGTTGGTGCTCGGCAGGAGGCAAATTGAACGCGGAGACCTACCCCGACAGCTATTTCGCTCCGCTTTTTCCTGAACGTAGCGCGGTGCCTGGGAGAGAAGTCGCAGGATCAGCGAAGATACAAGCAGAGAGAATGCAGCTCAAGTGAACGTTTCATACTCGTAATATGTGGCGCTGAATCCCCAATACTTAATTTGCTGCAAGCTACATGTGTATCTTATGCAAATTGTGGACCTGTAATTAAAGCTGGCTGCATGTATATATGTGTATGCGACCAGCGCGGTTCCTGTGACAACCGAAATTAGTAATATGTAACCAGTGAGATTTGTAAACTAAATTGCACGCAGCGCGGCATGACACGCGTACGTTTTAAAACATTCTCATTTTAAATGTCAACCATGAACGTGAGCGTCACACATATCAGTCACAAAATACCGCCTAATGCCATGTCCGTGTTTCTTGTTAATAGTTTTACAGCAGCTGTGGCGAATTTGCGTTCATTTTGAAAGATCGTAATGAACTACATGCCGGAAAATTCGCTGACAAGACGATGCCACGCACTATAAGCGAAATAAGATCGAGAATGCAAGTTAACGTGGGAAGCGCTTCCCAATTATGTGAATTGTGTTTGTGTATTTCGATCGTTAGCGTTATGGCTAAACAATTTTATCATCGGTTGGAAAGCGAGTCATACTTAATCGCTAGGCAAGAACGCACGTCATCCCGGCCGCGGCGGCTGCATTTTTGATGGAGGCGAAAATGTTTGAGGCCCGTGTACTTATAGGTTTAGGTGCACGCTAAAGAACCCCCGGTGGTCGAAATTTCCGGAGCCCTCCGTTATACGGCGTCCCTCATAATCGTATCGTGGTTTTGGGATGTTAAACCCCAGATATTATTTAAGAACGCACGTCGAAGCGCTCACCCCGATATCGTACGTTTAATGATGTACTCGCGAGTTGTATAGCGCATGGAAGCATTAGAGCGCATTTACCTCGCTGATCGGCTTTTACTTACAGTACTTTGAAAACAATGGTGCAGCACAAGCAAAAGCGGGGCATCCGTACTTGTGAAAGCACTTTCAGTTGCGTACCGCTCCATTTGCACTGCCAACTCTCCTCCGCCGACAGGGCAACGTTCGTTGCCGCATATTTCGCAGCGCCGCCATGGCAGCGCATAAGGTCCATTGAAACGTCAAGGGTTCGAAGAAATGTCACCTGGAGAGGAGTGAACATTGCAGAAAAACCGCACGCTCGCTAAAAGTAGGCGCAACAGAAACTATTTAATACGACGTTTGGAAAACCCGTAAAGGTTTCTTGTTCAGAATGAGGCTGAAGTACAAAAGGTCGTCCTTCAAGTAGGGGTTCGATTGCGCAAGCATCTTGTATGCTCTTTTGGCATGTTGCCACGTGTGCGATTTAGTGTATGATTAGGAGATAGAATGTACAGATAGAATGCGTAGAAAGTATCAGGCGATATGATGACTTTTCTTGTGGGACGTTTCGCGCTGACGTCCAGCCAGTTGTGTGACCCGTGTCGGCGACGTGTTCGGCCAATGCACTTGAGGCCGCATGTCCCTTCGCCACGTCGTTCCGGTGATAAGAAGTTGATTAAAACTCCCGGATTCGCCCATGTATGAAAGAAGGAGGGAGAGAAAGACCTTTATTAACAGAAAGGGGTTTGTGTTGAGGGGAAAGCTTGCTTCGCAACTCCCACCTATCCACCTATAGCAGAGCTTGCTGCCCATAGTCCATCGTATGAACTTCACAGTCGCAAACCGTTCGTGCGTCTGGTTAACCTCCTTGCCTTTCCTCTGCTTCTCTCTCTTCGCAGTCTCCGCTCGCTGTCTTATGAGCAACACCCGGGAAACGTTCACGATCTAAAACGTCTTCTGCGCGAACAAGACAGCCCTTGTTCGAAGGCACGTGCGCAATTCGAACGTTGCAATTTTTTTAGGGGCGAAGCTCCTTATAGCATCACCTGGTCGGTCGTCGATCCATGCGGCGTGCCCCCGCCGTCGCGTCTCCTGTATCATTCAATAGATGGCGCTGTCCCATAGAGATGCATGCAAACTGCAGTTGGGTGACGATATACTAGATGGCGCTGTCCCATAGAGATGTGTGCAATATGTATGCAAAAAAAAAGAAAAAAAGGGAAAACAAAAAAGCGGCGTATCGCTTTGATTAGTGCTGGGCGAAACCACTGAAGATTTCACGGTGTAACCGTGATTGCTTCAGGAGCTTCGCCCAAGCTCTTCGTCATTCACCCGTGGATATGCTGTAATTTTTTTAATTGTCGTGAGCGTTTCGCTTGTTCCAGGCGCGGACGGAATGTGTCCCAGGCGCGTGCAGCTGTTCCATTGAAACTGGAGCAGTTGTACGCCACAGTGTAATGGTGGCTAGAAGGAGCACTGTTCCGGGCGTTGGCAGAGCGCCGCTAGAGCAGCCGTCGCGTCTAATTTTTTCGCGTTTACGCTCGCTATGTATCAAGCATTTGTAGCAAGATTACCATATATGGTGCAACATAGGCTGTTTTATTTACTTGCCAAGCCTTGCGTGAGATATGCGCTGTAGGTGCGTGGGAATGATAGCCGAGAGTGACCTGTGTTTGGCGTGTAAATTAATGCCAAACGTCATTCCAACCGTAATGCTGCAGTCAAATCCGGCCGCGCAGGACGAGAATTTTCTGCTCCCGAAGGTGTTCATACAGCTTAACGGCACTCTTAAGCTACACTTCTGTCGGGTTTAGTTGTACAGCTGCAGCATGAAACAGTTCTACTTGCTTGTTCGCTTGCTTCGTGCGCCTGCTGCTTGATCGTCATCTTTTTTTTTTTTTTACATACTGGAGCCTCAATGAGGCTATTGCAGGAGTGCGGAAAGAAGAAAAAAACAACAGCAAATCAACATTCATGAACAGGCTTCCAGAAATTCTTTAAGTGGTAAGGAACGGACACTTCTGGGCAACGAATTCCAGGCTTCCATAGTTGAAGGAAGAAAGCTATATTTGAACATGTCACTGCGGGTGAAAAAAAGTTGCAATGTTAAGGGCGTGGTCACTCCGCGCAGATAAAGGTCTAGAGAACGTAAGATAACTGTCTAGAGGGTTGAGGTGGAGAGAATAGGTGGATAGCAAAATGACGTCTTCCGGTTCGATGCCTAGCTCTTCGCTGTTTCAATGTGTGTGCCGTTCAGTGTAATCGGGGAGAAAACGCGTACTTTCTGCGACGCGGTTGTTACCAGTTATCTTGCCTCCTCCCCGATTACACTGAACCGCACACAACTTGAAGCAGCGAAGAGCTGAGCCTTGAAGGTTCCGTGAACCGTAAGTGCTGCAGCAGACGACGCGCCGTTTGGTATCCACCTATTGATTAGTGTGTAAAGAAATTTCAGACATTCAACATGGCGACGCTTCGCAAGTTCAGTGAGACCTAGCCGGGGAGGAAAATTCGACGGAGAAAAATCCCTGTCATATCTTTTGCATACAGAACGCACAACTCTTTTTTGAAAGGATTCTAGTTTATATATATATATATATATATATATATATATATCGCATTTCTTATGGGGGTTCCACACCACGCAACCGTATTCGAGAATGAGACGAATGAGAGTTTTGGAGGTAAGTAGTAAGCAGTAACATGACCACCCACACGCCTCGAACCACTAGGCGTATGGGTGGTCATGTTACTTTAGGCTGAGTCACGCGAACGTCGTTTTCTATTTTTGTGGTGACGCCACCAACGACGCGTGGGTGATCATGTTACTTTAGGCTCAGTCGCGCGAACGCCGCTTTCTAATTTTGTGGTCACGCGATCGCCGCAAAGACGAAGTGAACGCGCATATTTCGCGCCTCGAACCACAAGGCTCGTGGATGGTCATGTTACTTTAGGCTGAGTCACGTGAATGTCGTTTTCAATTTTCCTGGTCACGCCACCACCGCAAAGACGAAGTGAACGCGCAGCTCGCGTCCCTCTGACCACGTCCTGTGGCCCTGTGACCTTTTGTACGATTTCAAGTCGACGCCGGCTTTCAGTTCAAGGTCACGTTCACATGAGACACATAAGGCTCTTGCCTGAAAAACAGGGTGATGTTAATGAACTTCGCATGACACAGGTTCACCGCTAACGCAAAAATAGCACGTAGGTACAGTGACGTCGTGGTATATGCATTGCAGACAAACACCAGCGTAAAGCGAGGCGTGACGTATAGAAATAGTGCTAGTAGCGTTCATATATTATATTACGCTAGTAAAAAAACAGCTAGATCGATGAGTTTGCGGCTGCAAACTGTGTGATTCATACTCGCATGACGTCACAAAGTTTCTACAAGGTGGCTGTTGTACCCCGCAGAATGTTCTTGTACGGTCCACAATCATTATGTTACATTACGTTGGAACAGCGTCACTCCCTTCAGCGATTACATCGAATTAGTTATCATTGCCTCTATTGATGTTCTCAAAATGAAAGAGGGGAAGATTTATCGTCGGACTATTAAAAATAAAAACTCCCTTGTGCATTCGCCTAAGACGGCTCGAAGGCGAAAGCCTTCGAGCCGTCTTAGGCGATGTATTCTCAGCCTTCTCTGTCGATGTATTGATCCCCCGCCTCCGAAGACGCCAGGATCGGAGGCATTGCAAGCTTTCTGGTCCTCGCCAGGCTTTGCTCTGCCTCCGTGATCGGCCCGCGTTTGGCCAAGCGACAGTGTCATGTGATCACGTCATCATGTGATGTCACGTTATGTGAAGTCCTAGGTGACGCCATGATGACGTCACAAATGCTGACGATCTGTGACATCGTGATGATGTCATATGTTGACGTGATCAAGTGGCAGACAGACAGATAGATATGCAAAGGGCTTTATTGAGGTCCTGAAGAACTGATGATAACATTTCGCATCACTCGTGTTGACGTCGCCGATGCAGAGTGTCAGTTTTCGCGTTTCATGGGACATTTAAGGCTATCGGCTTATTAATTAACAAGGATAAAAGAATTTGAAGCGACAAACAGGAGCAGTGTTTGTACAATGTTAAAAAATGTTCGGAGGAAAAGTAAAGCAAAGGAAAAGTAAGGGCATGCAGCGAGTAGCTGCAATAAGTTGCGTTTTTTTTTTAATAATGTAATGGTGATTGTAAGCGGTTACATTTTGTTACTGTAACATGTACAAGTGTGCTAGCCACCTCAGCCATACCGTTCTATGACCGCGTCATCAAAAGCTGTCAAATATATGTTAAGAATCCGTAAACAAACGCTTTCGCCTCTTGCCTCGTCGAGTACTGAATGGCCACAGTCATACCATGCGTTCTATGATCGTGTCGCACTCACTAAGCTGTGATTGCTACATTATGCCTTGTTCATTACTTTTACTTTGATGTCCTGAAGTGTGCCTGCATGGGTCTCCAAGAGCTTCACTGCAAATCATTCTGACGGCGAGTTATTGATCAGAATTTAGCTGCTCCGCGCGCTTGCTCAGCAACTGATGTCTTTCCAAACAGAATACACGTCATCAGACTAACTTTTAACACAGGCTAACTTTGGAAATACCACAGAAGAACCTCTCGAGTCCGATGCGAATGGAAGAGCAGGCAGTATTCGGTTCGTATACGCGAAATTCAGAACATGCTCTCACCCCTCGAAGTTGTAAGAGCATTATAATCAAGTATTTTTATACGTCAACTCGTTCGTGTGTTTTATCTGTGCTGTCAATATTGGCATGATAAACTTTGGAGCAATATTTGTTTCCTCCTACTCAATGTATCTTGTTTTAATTTGCATTTCCAAGTTCCTGAAATCTGCGACGTTCTCACTTTCGTGTTTTGTCCTTGTATTTTCTGATTTTTCTTAAATTTGGCACGGCCTTGAGCACGGAGACTTTTTGCACACTAACGGTTTTTCCATTTATAGCCTAAAATATGATGCCACAGCGCCCTAACTAAACATGTCGCCAATGCAGGACTACGTAATAACAAGAGTGGAGATTTTCTTATCGATCGCTGAAACGATGCAACTGACGATCCGATGTTCTTATCCCGACTTCCATTTCGTGCAGAGTGGTCGCGATAAAATTAGCTGACGTATCTTTTCAATTACCACCAAAATTTCGATACGGGGTGTTATTACAGCGATATTTCCAGTCGTCTATGAAAACGTATGCTCCTACCGCTTATGCGTCAGATAACTTACGTACTCCACTCTTTTGCGCATGGCAGTCATCACATACCTTTTTTTTGTTTTTTTTATGAGGCGCGTATCTAAATTTGGCGTCATGCCGATTTCGCCGAGTTCGAGTACGCACACCACCTCCACACTTTCACTCTCACCGACGTAGATGAAATTTCATTCGGAACACGACACGCTCGTAAACAACCGAACATCTCGTTTTAGCGAATAGTTTTTGTTCGAGTACCACGCTTGTTCGCACAGACAGAACATTGAACAAGTTGGTAGAGGATTCATTATGGGAGAATTTTAGGCGTGCGGACACGAGAGAGTCAGATAATAGAAATGCCGTCCAGTGATGGATCGCTTGATTGCGCACTAGTTCAAGAGCGATGCCGATGAAAATCGCATGACATGCGTTCAGTGCTTACACACAGATAGCGCGTCGGTAAATGCGTAGGTAAACCTTGCGAAATAAACAAGGGCGTAAAGCGAGGCGTGACGTATAGTAAAAGTGCGAACTGCGTTCATTCACTACCACGTGCGCGGCAAAAAATAGCCAGATCATTGAGTTTATGGCTACACACCGTATGACTCATACTTCACCTATCGCAGTTGCGAATACGCACATACGTCATGTGTGTTTGTGGAGCTTCCATGCCCCGAATAACATTCTTCTGAGCTCCACGAACATCCCCGGGTATTACTCAATCTGAAAAAAAAAAAAAAGGTGCGGCGAGACATTCGGATGAAATTTCGCGGTGGAAATGGTCTCACGAATGGTTGAAACGCCAGTCTCCAACGCACTTATACAGCTGCTGGGGATCGCGTGTCCGTGGCGCGATCGTTTCGCGGGCAGACGGATGAAGATCGGACGATGTTTGATCGCACATTTCAAAAAGTCGCACGCTCCCTCGTGCATTCGCGTGTACTGGTATACTCGGTTTCAACCCAAGTAAAAATATGTCAGCCCGTCCCACAGCCACAGCTGCCACTCCCACAGAGAAATTTGCATAACTGTTCCGTCCAATAGCGCTTACCCGTTTCTGTGACGTCAAGAACGCTACAAGCGCTTCGGACAGTTGACTTTCCCATACAGATCCACGTTTGTGTCGCTGGTTTTAGGTCAGAAACATGAACGCCCTGGTAAACTTCGTCGGGGATCTTACATCGCTGCTCGGTCAAACTTAATGTTTTAGGTATAGTAACGACGAACCTTTAACTCTTAATATGCGTAGTATTTACATTAGCCGAGAAAAAAGTACTTGCGGTTCGAGTGGAAACCAACTAGCCCGACTGTCTTTCTTGGTTGAACGGCAGGGAAGCCGCGGTTCTGTAGGCGGAGTTGCCATTTTTTCTTAGGCTGCAACCGAGTATATAATACCCAGGCAAGTAAACCGCAGTTACGACCAACCACGGGTTAACCGCGTTGAACCACGGTTAGCACCAACCACGGTTTGCCGATGTTACACGGTGCAGAAGCGTCCTCGGTTAAAGCGGACTTGCCTTGGCGTGAATGGCTCTGCGTCTGGCGCAAGTCCGGCGTTGAACTGGACTGTTATTGCCGCGTCCACTTTCGCATTTCTTGAGGTGCTCCGTAGATGACGCAATTGTTTTCCCAAAGCCTAATCAGGCCTTCTGTGGTTCGTGCAGTCCAATTCGTTCCTCACGAACGCTCGCCGGCGTGCACACGTCCTCCATGGAGGCCGCCGTTTTCTCGGTTAACTGCCAAACCGAGGTCGCCAAGCTCGGTTTGGCACAACCGCGGTTAGCGGCATAACCGCGGTTTTGCATACCGTGTAACATAAGCGAACCGCGGTTACGCGTAACCGCGGTTACATTAACCGAGGTTTGGGCTGTCTGTGTAACAAGGGTATAAGACAACTCGCAGGCGAAAACCATCTTTTGTAGCGTTAGCTACACTTGCCTAGCCGGAGCCGATTTCGCGTGGATCCTCGTCAGCCGTGCTGCGCATGCGCGAGGATCAGTGATGTCACACAGCTGGCTCACCGGAGCCGGCATCTCACGCTCCGCCACCGCCGCGCGCGGCTCGCCGCTGCTGGTCTGCGCGTTCGGGAGGAGTGGCGTCGTAGCCGCGGCAGACACACTGGCGCCGGCGCGCGCGCAGCTATTTGCCTTCGCTGTGCAGTCGCCGTCTGACACTGTGCTGGAGCCGCTTGATAGCGCCTCTGACTGGCGTTTGCAGGTGGGTAACGCAATGGAGAAGGAGAGCGCAAATGCTGCTCAACGGCGCAGAAGAGCCGAGAAGCTTATCTCATCGGATCCCGAAGTAGTTGCCTGGAAGGAAATTAGCGGTTCAGCGTACGAATAATGAACAGAAGAAGGCTAATAATCCTAGACAATCTGGAAAGCTAAGAATAATCAGCTGAACCTTTGCTAACGCTACGTACATCCTGGCATAGCCGAGCTAAACCACTGCAACATTTTTTCTTCGTGTTCTTCTCAGTTGATTGTATTAATGTCACCGTATTTTTCAAAGGTAGCGCGAACCATTGTATCAAGAGGAGAGCAGAATCTCCTCCCGCCCTCCTTCGCCCTTTTCTGCTACCCTATTGGACCAGGCTAGACATGTGACCAATGACCTCCGATGAACCCCCCGACGAATTTCTCTTTCACAGTGAAACCAACAGTGCCATTAGTGAGCGTAAAACCATAGAAGCACACGTGCGCTGTACGTGAAAGTGGACATTTAAAACTGTTGCAAGGCGGCCTCAGCTGAAGCGCGGTGCCGATTTAATACGCGGTTTGCTGCTCAAACAGCATTGTAAAAAGAGGCAAGCTTTTTGCCCTTCTGTGAGCAAATAAAATAACGAACGGCGAGCGTTATAGCTTTTTTGTGTTTTCACAAGCTGAAGCGGAGGTCGCGGGATCGAATCCTGGACGCGATGGCCACATTTCGATGCTAGAGTCCCGTGTACTTAGATGTAAGTGCACTTAAAGGACACCAGATGGTCAAAATTTCCGGAGTTCTACACTAAGGCGTCCCTCATTATGATATCGTGGTTTCGGGACGTAAAACCCCAACAATCATCATCATCGAAGCCTTACATGAAGCAGAGGCTTGACAATGACGTTTAAGTTAGACCAAAAAGAAAGGCAGCGTGACACTACCGCCTACGTTTTCTCGCACGGTTCCCATGACAATAAAAGCACGATCGTTCCAGCTCACTCGTATTGGATCGGATACCTGAAGCCGTCGATACTGATTACACCAAAATTTTTAGTGTTCGCAATTTCCTTTCCATTCGCAAACACTTACTGCAACCGCAAATAAGTTTCACCAGGGTCCGTTTTAAAGACCTCTGGTTCGCAGGCGCGGCCCATAGATCACGAACTTTATTTGCCACAAGTAGCTTAAAACTGATTCCGAAAAGCTCGGAGGCCGCTAGAGTGAGAGCGTTAAAATCATTTATGAGTTGTTTTTTAGCGTTTATATTGCAACAGGGCATAGAGAGAGAGTGATGATCAGATGCGTTTCATAAAAAAGAGAAGTAACACGTATGTATAACTAATTAACCAACGCAATATACTGGGTAAGCCGCTGACTATATTATTTAGACAATGCCTTAATCTAACTAGTATAACTATGCATTTAAACACGTGTCTCTCCTTTTTCAGCACTGCCCTGCTGTTACCATATCAACTTCAAGTCTGCTGGCGCTTATAGCAACTTTCTGAGGGGCCTTATGATCTGAATAAAGATGCATAAATGCTAGGTTTTTCACGTTGTGAAGCAGGCCGCAGATTCAGAAAGCCGTTCGTACGTAAAATACCCCAAAAGGAGTTGGTGATATGCCGGAGCCACTGCGCAGTCTGTTCCCCGCAAAACGCGCCTTGACTGCTAAGGCACCGACCAGTCGCAAGCTGTTCTTTTACTGCATCTTACGTGCGGACAAGTTTGTGAATCTGCGCCCAGAACTTTCGTTTCAAGCAAGCACTTCAACGCGCCGCATGCGACTCGAAATGGGCCACATTGTATTGTCCTCCCTCCCCCCCCCCCCCCCCCCCCCCAATTCCTCATTCAACCCCGTATGTTGTTTCCTGGAGCTTTCTGCGCCAGTCGTAGTGTTGCTCTACATCCGAGATTCCTTGCTTGTTCTGACGGGGAAAGCTTCCGCAACAGTTCTGTCTTTTTCTTTGCTCTCAATTTCGGTGCTGGCCTATACGCTATCCCGTTTCTTGGTGCTACATAGGCTGTCCGACTGCGCACAGCACGGACTCACGCTCGTCACGAGCAAGAATTTGTAGGTGCTTCTTCCGACAGGTAAATTCGCTCGCAGGATTTTATTGCGATAGCAATTACATGGACACTCTCCGTCGATTTTTGCCATCGCCGTCGCCGTCATGTCCCGGATATGTATACGTATGTATATATATAAAAGGCACAAAGAAAAATAAAGCAGAAGAAAACGTTTGCGAAGCACCCGACCGGGGATTCGAACCACTGACTCCTCGCTCCCCAGCCCGCTGCATAAGACAACTCAACGATGTCCCATGCATGCGCCGGCGAAATAACGGCGAGCTATTTATATACGCCATTTATCGCTCGTGGTAAGCAAATCTCGGAGGAGCTTGGGCGTGTTTTCTATCACGCAACGCTCCTAATTTTCTTTCAATTTAAAAACTCCTTGAAACGCGCACTACAAAGTGGCCCTTTTCCTACCCACTCGTGACGTGGAAAGAAAAAATAACAAAGAACACCGGGCACACCTTACATCGGACGCCCCCGTGTGGCAGAATACGCAGGGGGTCACTACACGCGCCGCAGTTTAAAAGAAAAATAAATATCTAAGAGCACCTGATTCTTCATTGTCGACACTTGTAGCGCATTGCTCGAGCACAAAGACGTAACAACTGTGACAGTAGTTAGTTCACGCTTGCCCTGTGCATGCCTGTGCGTTCTTTCCGGGCGTCCTTCTTTGTGCTTCATCGGCGTTGCAAGTATCGAGCTGCTTCTCGTTCTTCGTGTGACATTCCAATTTCTTGCTATCGCATTCATTGCTTTGCCCTTGCGGCGAAACTGTGACTTTTTATGTCAAGCTGAAATTATTAGCTCCTAGAGGTGCACTAAAGCATAAAAAATGTGTCAGGCAGCGTTTCAGAACTTGCTAAAACGCCCTCTTTTGCGGTGAAAAGCAGTCCATAAAGAGAGAACAATGGGCATTCAGGTTGCGCTCATGCCCAGGAGGTCCCCGCACTTGCTCGACAAGACCGCGCTTGCAACAATTTCCACGAATCTATAGCAAACTATTTTTCATCTGAAAAAGAACTGGAGTCTGCGTTGCATTTGTAATAAAGCAAAAGTTAATAAACTGGGCATCGAAACGGCCCATTTTTGTTCTGTCTTTTTTTTTCGCATTCTTTACTGTTCATGTCACGGCTGATTCAGGTGTCGTTTCTGTGTATGTTTTTGTCTGATTTGCACACGATTTGCCTGTTTTGGCGAGTGATACAGATAATACATGTTCTTTGCATATGCGTAGCCCCATCTGCATATATTACTTCAGATATCAGTGTATTTCAGCTACATCATTGCTTAATTAATAAGAAAACAATATGCGAGATTCGTGACGTCGCATTTAACAGATGGCTCTGACACATCTAGAAAAATTCAGAACAGAAGCTTTGCCAGAGCACATGTTTAAATGAGACGATTTCCTGGAATTCCAAAACAGCGTCAGAAACGGAATACCGGTAAAATAACACAAACACCGCTGCTATATGAGTCGTTTTCTTTGCTGGTCTCTCCTCTACTCCGCTGTTTTAAATTGTAAGTCAGAAAAGAAAGGTGTATCGTAATTTCGTTTCTGTTTTCCTCACATCGTTTTTTTTTTTCTTTTTTGGTCTCGCAAAGGGTTTCTGGATGAATGAATCCATCGCCATCGTTATTTCAAACGCAGTTCGCAGAAGGTAACCATTCTACTTATTTGAGATGGCAAAGTACTCCCCACATCTGATTGACCATTGTGACATCCGCAATCCGCAAGAGTGTATTCGCAGAAGTGTGCCGACCAGCGTATGCTGCCTGATAAAAAAAAATATATATATATATATAGCAGCTTTCTGGGTCGAATGCTAAACATTCAGAAAGCAACAATGGAATCTTCGTGACAACGCCAATGTGTGATATCGTTATGGTACAACAATGTTGGAGCAACAATGGGTGATATTGTTTTTGTACTGAGGTGAGACAGCTGCGCATATTGTTCGTCTTTGATACGATTCCGTTTTCCTGCGCCAAGCTGCTCCAAAAGCATAAAAATTGCAAAAATTGCGCCGTACTGCTCCAAAACAGCATCTAAAGCAAGAATTTTGATGTCCACGTCAGCTTCGCTGGGGAAAAAAGACTGAGTTGACAACATGATTTTCCAAGCAGCGCCAGGAATACCATGAAATCAAGACATTCGCCGAACACATAGACGCGACCAAGCGTGTTTCTTCTGTGCACCTTTCTAATGAAGGATCCCATGGTGCCGCCGTAATCACCTCTGAACTGTTGTAAACATGCGTGGCCCCGCAAAAATACGCTGCCGTGCCCCGAGCGTGCTGCTTTGTACTCTGGCGCTACAGTATATCTTAGCAAAAACTATCGAGTGGCATGTGTAGCGGGGTTGACTCTCACGTTGCTTGTTGTGCGTTGCGTGTTCCTCCGGTCGCTGCGGTTTTCATGTCGACACTGCTGCGTGTGGTGATGTGATCGGGGTTCTGCCCAGAGGACCGGAGCCAGCCAGAGACCCGGGGAGATGTCGAGGAGAGGAGCCCGGAGCTGTTAAAAGTAACGTTTATTTACAGGTAGCGTGTTGCTACATGATGGGGTTAGCATCATGGAAGCTCTCGGAGCTCGTGAGAGCTTGAGAGAACTTGTGAGAGCTCGTCGGGAGCGCATCGGCGCTCGCATTTTATGTCCTGGTCTTCCCAGGGTTCCCTGTAGGAAAAAACAATGGAGGCCAGGACAGTCCAATGAAAATTTCCATCTTCACCTCCGCCCCCAAAAGGGGAAGGTGAAACGCCGCCTCCTTCCTAACCCACGAAAGGAGGAAGAGGCACGTCCAGTCCGTCCCATGGCGAGGGAAAAACACTGCCCACCGCGCACACACGGCACAGCACGAAGACGTTTGAGTCTTACGTGGAAGTCAATTTCGTAGTCTGTTGCAATGATGGGTATGCGGCGCCAGGCAGGCCACGTGGCGGAAACAGCGGCAGCAAGGCGCCACGGAGAACGTGGGAAATGCATCCGCAGACGGTTCCCAGACGCTGGGTCTTTTGTCCGGGGCACCTTGACGACAAAGCAAGCCGCCTCGACGGCCAACAACTCTTCCTAATCTGTCAGTCGGTCAGGCGTGCCCAAAGGGTTTTACGAGGGGCGCAGACAACCTGAGAATATTAGACGAACGACGTTCGTGTTGTCGCCGCTCTTGGGGCATCTCTGGAACCGCTGACCCGGAAGAAATCAGGGTAGTCCTAGCCGCAACGTCTCATGCGTCAAAGCGGCGCCAAGCCAGGCAGGCCGATCATAACAGCCCGTCCACCGTCACAGGAGGTCTCGAAGGGGTTGCAGCACCAAAGCACTCCGCAGAGACCGTAGATCTGCTCCCTTGTAGACGTTGACGCAGGCTGCACCAATCTCTGGACCTGAGCCATGGCCAGCAAACGCCAGAAACGAACCACGCAAGACCCGAGGCACAACAAACATAGAGCACTCAACTGACCTCGAGAAATGCCAGGTTACAGTTCTGGTAAAACTCCCTAGAAATTTACAATTGGTGCGCTCACTCGTGAAAAACAAGAATCAGATAACGAAGCCATAAGAAACTCAGACCTACTATGTGCGAAGCAAATCAACAGCCTAACGTTTTGTATCATTTCCCAGAGAGATTCACAGCGTTCAAGGCACGCAGGTGCTACGGGCGAAACAAAACGAAAGGAGGTAGTTAATGAATTACGCCTCTCACAGTATAAGTAAAACTCAATATCAAACTTGCGCGTATGAAAATAAAACAGACAGAGAAACAAAAGAACCTACATTACACTGATGCGCATACTAACAAGTGTGCTGCAATTTACGCAGGGTTTATACAGAGGCTTTTACCATCAGCCTACTTCTCTGTTAAAAATCAAGTTGCGCAAAACCCACTACTCGGGTGCTAGCTTTTGCAAAATGTAATCAGACAAGCAGTTTAGCAAATATCTCAATGTCTGCAGTTAAGATGAGGAGGAAAGTAAAACTCAAAAATCGACACCGTCCTTGCTCATCGGCAGACATGCAAACGTTAGACAGCTAAACAAAACAATAATAAAACTGGATACAAGACAAATTCTTAGTATCCTTCGTGACACTGCGTAATTTAATGCGGCACCCTTTCAGACGTGCTCTGGGGGGACGCGCATACCACAGTTGCCGATGGGCCAGATCGCGACGGAGGGACAAAAAGCCAACCTGTCCGAAGCACACAGTGGCGGTGACCTTTGTTCCGCGGACCCCGAACTCCGACAAAGACGCACCCGGACGCCTAAGCTCCCTCATTGTGAGCCTTCCAGAGCAGCGGTCACCCTCTCGCAAACCTGGGGGAGGACCTTTGTCGTTACAGTCGCGTACGCACCACCTCGCTTTGCTCCACCGTTTAGCCTTCACCAAAGATGAAGAAACCAGGCGACCACTTCGGCGTCTCTTTTTCCTGGCCCTCGCGACACGCTTCATGCATAATCTCGATTTGTGCGAGACCCGCAACTTTTGGCTTTTAGAGAACTTATTAGGGGTTTCCAGCCTCCGCTCAAGGCAACTTGGACCTTTCCCCTTTTTCCGAAGTTTTCGCTGGCGCCTTTTTCTTTCAGGGCGGCACGGAACGCTCCCCGACTCGGCAATAATACTCGGAAGTACATTGCTCAAAACTCCAGGCGGCTCAACTGGCTTATCCTCGGCGTTATTTCTAGCTGTCTGCTCTTCAGAAACAACGCTACAATCGACACTTGCTAAGCCAGCCGGCTCGCCATCAGATGTCTCTCCTTGATGAGAGTCATCACCTCGCGCTAATCTAAGCGCTTCATCACCTCGCGCTATGTTGAGCGCCTCTCCCTCTCGTGGTAAGCTAAGCGCCTCATCATCTGAACTTTTACAGTCTGCTTCATTAGCGCTTTCTGCTTTCGGAACCTCATGAGCAGACTCACAGGCCATCGGATCCGTCATAGCTGCCGCCGATTCGTCACCAAAACAAAGGCCTTTCGAAAGCATATCCACATCATTCTGAGAGGGATAATGCTCGGGCAGGTTTTGGGACACCAAAGTTTCCGGGGCGAGCAGTCTGAACGGTCCCTCACTTTCAACGCGGGCTAATGGCAAACACACACTTTCATTTTCAACTACTTGCCATGCGCACGGGCGTTCCCCTGTGGTCACCTCATTTGTCGAAGAGTACGGATGTACACTATCAAACGTTGCGGCAGAGTCCCGCGGTACGTTTTCCTCAACTAATTCCTGAATGGGGGGTTTCAATGGTTCCAGATCATTGTCGCTGCTGTCCCGAAAACAGAGAGCATTCCTAGGCTTGCGGCAGCCGATTGCTATGTGACCTAGCTCTTTGCAACGGTGGCATACAACCGGCTTCCTAGCCTTAAACGCCTTTTCTTTCTTTCGATCTTCTGAGTGGCTCACTGTAGACGTGGACTTAGCAGGACTGCCTTTCTTTTTCTTATCTGAGGGTGCTATCCCGTTATTCGGGTTACATGATGCCTGATAAAGTGCTAAAGCCAATCGCCTTTTCTCATTTATCCTGTCTTCTTCAGCCCATCTTTTGTTCTTCTCAACTTCCTCCCAGCACTCCTCAATTTCATCATCCTCCGCCCCGCATTCCTGAATAGCCTTAATCAGCTGTGACTCTCTCTCTTCTCTCCCAACCTTAATTCCCAGCTCTTCACACAGTAGTAAGAGGTCTGGTCTCTCTAGCTTCTTTACCAACTCCATGGTCTTCACGAGTGAGGACTTTCTACCCGCCGTGACGTTAGGTAGCGAACAAGCGAAGCCTAGACGCACGGTAAAACACTGCCAGTTTTAGAACATGAAAGCTAAAATGGTGAATAGCTGTGACGTATGGTAGCGGTACAACGAAGCCTATACGCACAGAAGATTACACACAGATTTAGAAAACTTCAAAAGCTAAAACCTGGCAAAACTCAAAGAAAGTCAAGCACTCACCATATCGTTGAGGCCCGAGTCAAGCATGGGTCATCCCGTTGCTGCTAACCAGTTGATGTGTTCCAGTTGTCAGCAGCATCCCACCGGTGCCATCCAGTTGATGTAGTCGGGGGTCTGCCCAGAGGACCGGAGCCTGCCAGAGACCCGGGGAGATGTCGAGGAGAGGAGCCCGGAGCTGTTAAAAGTAACGTTTATTTACAGGTAGCGTGTTGCTACATGATGGGGTTAGCATCATGGAAGCTCTCGGAGCTCGTGAGAGCTTGAGAGAACTTGTGAGAGCTCGTCGGGAGCGCATCGGCGCTCGCATTTTATGTCCTGGTCTTCCCAGGGTTCCCTGTAGGAAAAAACAATGGAGGCCAGGACAGTCCAATGAAAATTTCCATCTTCACCTCCGCCCCCAAAAGGGGAAGGTGAAACGCCGCCTCCTTCCTAACCCACGAAAGGAGGAAGAGGCACGTCCAGTCCGTCCCATGGCGAGGGAAAAACACTGCCCACCGCGCACACACGGCACAGCACGAAGACGTTTGAGTCTTACGTGGAAGTCAATTTCGTAGTCTGTTGCAATGATGGGTATGCGGCGCCAGGCAGGCCACGTGGCGGAAACAGCGGCAGCAAGGCGCCACGGAGAACGTGGGAAATGCATCCGCAGACGGTTCCCAGACGCTGGGTCTTTTGTCCGGGGCACCTTGACGACAAAGCAAGCCGCCTCGACGGCCAACAACTCTTCCTAATCTGTCAGTCGGTCAGGCGTGCCCAAAGGGTTTTACGAGGGGCGCAGACAACCTGAGAATATTAGACGAACGACCTTCGTGTTGTCGCCGCTCTTGGGGCATCTCTGGAACCGCTGACCCGGAAGAAATCAGGGTAGTCCTAGCCGCAACGTCTCATGCGTCAAAGCGGCGCCAAGCCAGGCAGGCCGATCATAACAGTGGTCACCTACGCGCGCGTTTGCTGTGGGCGAGTACCTTGCTGCGTCAACGCGGCGTCAGTTAGCTTCCTGCATGCGACGCGTCTCCGTCATGCTTTGGCCTAGCGCGCATGGGTTCTCAAACGGGGTTCCGTGAAGGACATCTTAAGGTTACGCGAGCGGCCGGAACGAATGCAACCAGCTCCCGTTTAACCCCCATTAGCAACTAAATTATTTATTTATACAGGCAAACTTGCATTGCATTTTGCATTTCACGAAGCCATTGCACGCCGCATTCGCACATCGAATGTCTGCGGGTCGCGAGAGGCACGTGGTAGCAGTACTAAGGACTCGTCGTCTGTGTGCACCATGAAAGTTACATGATTTGTGCAAGCGTGGTGATAGAACGCGCAGAGCGCTGGTAATTAATTCATGCTCGTGAGCGTTCAAACGACATTAAAGGGCACCTCGGCGCTTTATTCGTGGCTCATGGCGCGTCGGCGTTCACGTGGCAAAGTTTTCATTCACGGCGATTTGCCACTGCTCTATGTCGGTTTTCTTTTTTTTTTTTCATCAAAACGCGCAACGAGAGCTTTGATACGCGTAAGAGGCGTCGCTTCGTGTCGGCTGTGGACTACACGAGCATTTAGGCTTAGCTTTACGACCGGTATATCGATAGACTGCCGTTTCGCTGTGCTGCTGGCATGCCTCCTTTTTTGTTTTGCAAAAATTAACACAGGCCTCTGTGTACGTCCGGCGCTTCGTTTCTTACGCTGCGCGATGCATGAAGTATGCAGTGTATGGTCGGCGGGCGCTTTAAGGCCTGACCATACGTATGCGCGTTTCAGCACGTCAGCGCGCGGCGTGTACACTAAAAAAAATCACAGCATATCCACGGAGTGAATGATGATGAGTGGGCGAAGCTGCGGAGGTTCATCGGTAAACCGTGAATATTCCGTGAATTCTGCCCAGTACATCATCACCGACGTGAGATCGGGCGCGTTTATACTAAAGGTTCGATGAGTTATGACGACTTGCAGCTCACTTTATTTTATGTACGCTGTGAATTTTCATTGTTTAGAAAACGATTGCTTTAGAAAACATCTGGCGTCTTTCGTTAAGCAGCTGGCGTCTTTTCGTTTTGCTTTAGAAACATCTGGCGTTCTTTCGTTTTGCTTTTAGAAAACATCTGGCGTCTTTCGTTGGTTTATTTCATCAATCAACGGCGTTTTGAACAAAATTTTTATTGTTTAATCACGCACAGGAGAAATCTCACCAGGCACTACCTTGGAGGTAAACAATGGCTGCTAATGGGAATGAGAGACAGAAGAAGTCGGCTTTTAGCTAACACTTACACTTCTACTTCTACTAACGTTTCCTACTGGAACATGCCAATGGCTGCTAATGGGGAATGAGAGACAGAAGCATTCGGCTTTTAGTTAACGCGCACGCTGCGAATTTTTAAATTGTTCAACAACGCACAGGAAAAAAATCACAGCATATCCACGGAGTGAATGATGATCAGTGGGCGAAGCTGCGGTGGTTCATCGGTAAACCGTGAATCTTCCGTGAATTCTGCCCAGTACATCATCACCGGCGTGAGATCGGGCGCGTTTATACTAAAGGTTCGATGAGTTATGACGACTTGCAGCTCACTTTAATTTTACATGTACGCTGTGAATTTTCATTGTTTAGAAAACCATTGCTTTAGAAAACATCTGGCGCCTATCGTTAAGCAGCTGGCGTCTTTTCGTTTTGCTTTAGAAACATCTGGCGTTCTTTCGTCTTGCTTTTAGAAAACATCTGGCGTCTTTCATTGGTTTATTTCATCAATCAACGGCGTTTTGAACAAAATTTTTATTGTTTATTCACGCACAGGAGAAATCTCACCAGGCACTACCTTGGAGGTAAACAATGGCTGCTCATAGGAATGAGACACAGAAGTAGTCGGCTTTTAGCTAACACTTACACTTCTACTTCTACTAACGCTTCCTACTGGAACATGCCAATGGCTGCTAATGGGGAATGAGAGACAGAAGAATTCGGCTTTTAGTTAACGCGCACTCTGCGAATTTTTTATTGTTCAACAACGCACAGGAAAAATCTCCCACCGGCACCACCTTGGAGGTCAAGATCTGGTACTAGCGTTACGACTGGTTACGCACTGCTACGAGGGACGAACGGGTGCCGCCTTAAGGAGCTTCGCCCCTAAAATCTCCCACCGGCACCACTTTGGAGGTCAAGATCTGGTACTAGCGTTACGACTGGTTACGCACTACTACTACTACGACTACGAGGGACGAACTGGTGCCGCCTTAAGGAGCTTCGCCCCTAAAAAAAGGGTCAAAAGAGGGTCACGGCACCGTGACTCTCTTTGGGTAACCATTTGACGCCTTTTGGAAGGTAGAAGCAGAAAAAGAGTTCGTATTTCTGTAGGAGTCACCGGACTGTCGTGAAGCGCGTTTCGATTAATTGGCTTCCGGGATGAACGCGCAGCAGTAGACGCCGTACGTATCGCGCGTTTGCCGTTCGGCGCCGTTGTGGCGCCACGGCCTGTGCCTCGCTCGCCGACTCAGCCGGGGTGGCGCGGCGCCTCCGCCTCCTCTCTCAGTCTCCTCGGTCTTTTGGAAGGCGTTGCGCTGGTCGCGCGGGTTGCGTCAGTTGCCTGTCGTGTAGTTTTATGTTCGAGCGAATATGCGTATCTTCGGTGGCGGTGACGCCAGGCTCCGTGTTCGAAGTGACGCTTGGAGGGCGGAATATTCATGGAGCTGCGGACACGGACAACCTGCGCCTGTTAACGGTGAGTGCACTGCTTTTGTAGGTACTAATTATACAGCTTTAACTGGGCGTCTGCAGCAGCTCTGCGGTAGTTACCTGCGAGCCATTTCCAACAGCAGACTGCGTCCGCGGGGCTGTTGCGGATGCCCAACTAAAACTGTCCGTTAACGAGTTGACACCGTTATGCACGTTGCCGTACAAGCTGAGGCACCGTCCAGTGACCAGAGGGCGCTGCGTTGCTCGCACTGCCCCGCCCCAAGTTCGCTGACATTGGCCATTAGGGGCACGCAGAAAACAGACGCGCGCACGCGTACCCTGTGTAGCCCGGCCACAATCCGCCCACTCATGCAGGGAGGGAGACGCGCACATCGCGTTCCATTTGCACCAACCCCGTCTCATTATTGCTTTTTTTATCTGCTTGGCTTTACGTTCTGGCGCTGCAGTCACACTGGAAAACTCGTCTGTACGGTGCCTATAAAATGAGCGATGCAAACAATTATCAAGGGTCATTGTTTGCTGATCGCACATTGTGTTTGCACTGCTGAAGGTGCAAGATGTCGTTTTGAGATGCGCTTTAGTCTACTTCATAATAACATTTCCATCGGCATTGAGTGTCCAGCATGCTTCCGCGCGTGGGAACGTGAAAAAGATGGTGGATATCCCTCCGTCATAGGAGTCGGTATAACACGAAAGTGAAACGTCTCGTCACAGAAGTAGTTGATTGTTTATAATGCATTGGCATATGAGAGCTTGTGCAATTTCTGCTGTTGTTTGGCAGATATAGCACCGATTGATGTGGACGCACCCACGTTGACGCCTACAGCGGCACATCTCCGTACCGATCACTAACGCCCATGATCATGATTTAACCCTTGGGGTAGCTGGAGTTGTCAAGATATACCTGGACACCGCATATGGTGAATCCAGTGCAAAGATGGCATCAACAAGCACATATTAAACACTGGTACTCGATATGCACTCCTCCAAAGCCTCGTGAAAGAGGAAGACAAACGCGACGAGCTTCGTGTCTTCCCTTTAGCCTGGCCTTATTCTCTCACAGGGCGAGAGGGGAACACGGTGTACAGCTAGGCGAGCGTCGGAGAGCTATTTCTCTATATGAATGGATGCTATCAGCTAGGCTTGGGCTGAAGCCGCCACCTCGCGCTGTGTTAAAGCGTTGACGAAATTACACTTCTCTGCAAATGCGCCGAATGGGACGGTCGTAGCAACGGTGCGTTGCCGGAGCTAATTGCGGAGGCAACGAAGGTTGTTTTTTTTTGTTTTCGAGCCTGGTGGCACACATGCCATCGCCCCATTATAAAGGGGACGCTCATAGCATCCAAGAGCACTGTGACAGGAAAGTCTGAAAGATAAAAGGCGCGTTCATGCAGTCTCCGTTATGTGTTTCGCGGTAGCTCTGTGGGCTAAACGCCCGCCAGCCATCGTCGCGGTCCTAGAGGTCGTGGGTTTGACTCCTATGAACTCATAGTTTTTTTTTTCTTTGCCACCTGATGGCGTTCATTTTGCCGACGTATTTCCGTGATGGAAATACGTCATGAAAGTCTTCGTGGACCCCGGCATAAAACACTTTCGTGTTAAAAAAAGGTCTGTGTACAGAACACTTAGACGGCTATATATATAATGGTTTTTGTTGGCTTAAAAACGATAGTTTAAGATGCAGATATAGTACGATGTGTCCAGCACGTACGCGGTAATCACTTAAGTTGGACAGGCCTCACTGGTAAGGTGAAAAGCTCGAAACTTTCGACGGCGCGCGTCGTTGCAGCCGCCATCGTGCACTCTTTTCCCTCGTTTCTGTTTGCTGTTTTCGTGGTTTGCCTACATCTGCGATTACGTTTCACGTTATCACAGAATCGAGTGAGTGTGCGTGACTGTGGGAGCTATGTGCCGTATTTCCAGCATATGACGTCTGATTTCGACGTACACGTCGTCCGCGCGCACTGGGTGTCGTTCAGGCGCTCGTACTCGCATGTGTGTCAGTAACCGCTCACGACGTGCCCCTCACTGCCAGAGGATGCACTTGGGTGTCGGAATATGCCGGCGCAAAACCGGGCTTATTCTGAAAGCAAATTTTCAAGCGATTTCTCAGAAAAGAAGTGCTTTCATTCGTGCATAGCCAGTGCCTATTGCGAAACGAGGTACCCGCCTTCTTTTACGTGAAAATTTGTTTTCGTTGCGAAATTATTTAAAACGAACACACGTGTCAGATGCGTGTACAGTAACGGTATGTTGAACAAAGGGTGGTTTTAAATACAAATAATCAGCGTGTGTGTGTGTGTGTGTGTGTGTGTGTGTGTGTGTGTGTGTGTGTGTGTGTGTGTGTGTGTGTGTGTGTGTGTGTGTGTGTGTGTGTGTGTGTGTGTGTGTGTGTGTGTGTGTGTGTGTGTGTGTGTGTGTGTGTGTGTGCGTGTGTGTGTGTGTGTGTGCGCGCGTGTGTGTGTGTGTGTGTTGGTCATTCCAGAATCCCGGATGGCTTCTCCCGCCTCTTCACTACAGCTGACAGCCACACTCGGGGAAACGAAGGTGTCGCTATGGTCTGACGCCTCGCCACTGGTGATGGGAAAATCAACAGCGGCGTTCGCCCTGTCAACGAGGCAGTCGGTCCTACATTTCCTTTGGTTGGACAACACGACGTAAGAAAAGAGGCGAGTGGCGCCCACGCAGAGGAGCCTAAACCAATTTCGTTTGTTGGTTAAAAGAGGCTCACATCATCTTCTGCTGCAAGTTTGTCGCCATGTGACGTGTTGCAAAAGCTACTATTTGCAAGTTGTGTTTTACACGATAACGGCAAAAAACTTGGTTCCTTACCATGCCTCTTTGCATTTGTTGTTTTGTCGTGAGCTTTCATTATGCCTGTGTAAATCACTTATTGTGCAGGTTTTGCAAACTCTTACTGAAATTCTGTTTTCTCATCATAATATCATGATCTGCTTTTCAGAT
>NW_023615442.1:0-20086 GCF_013339695.2 Rhipicephalus sanguineus
CCGTTGTATATCCAAAACAGGGTATTTGCATCGGGTCTAGTTTAGCCCCGATCCTGAGCGACATTTTTCTGGCACATTTGGATAGGATTTTAGTTGACAGACTTGATAATTCAAAAGTAATTAAGTCTTTCGTTACGTTGATGACTATCTCGTAGTACTCAGGAGCCCTCGAGGGAGCTTTGAAGATGATATGAACAGTGTTCTGGACGTGTTCAAACACACACTCCAGCCGCTCGTTATCACCCACGAGATGCCCCTCCGGATTCGCTGCGGTTTCTGGACCTCAGCCTGAGGTTTCAGCATGACCATGTATGCTGGGCATACGAGGCACGCGGTAGTAAACCGTTGTTGCCTTTTGAATCAGACCACACGAAGTTGGTTAAGAGATCGGTGGTGCAAATGTGTCTTGTAAACGCTTTACACAAGTCTTGCAACCACCGCATGGAGGAAAGCTTCGCCAAACAGGTGCAGAGGCTGAAGGCAGCCAGGTATCCAGAGCACCTGATCACTTCGGTTGCTGAAAAAGTGCACAAAGCATCTAGGAATCGATCGAAATCGGACACTGCGAGAGATGGAACCCATGATGAGCGGAGAAGAGTGGCAGTGATTCCCTACATGCACCATAAGGCACACAACCTAAAAAGGATCGGTGAACGAGTAGGGGTCAAAGTTGTAATGTCGGCACCTGAGAAGTTATCTCGGCTATGCCCTGCCACCTCGCCGGTGAAGAAGCCAAGAAAAGTGTGCGCAATCAACCATCGAAACAAGTTTGTGGACTGCTCGGAGGGTGTCGTATACAGAATCCCGCTTTCCTGCGGCCGAGTTTATGTAGGGCAAACTGAGCGGTGTATTAATGTACGTCTAAGTGAACACCGCAATAAAGTGCGTAAAGGGGCGGATGGGCATCTCTCGGTGCACTGTCGAGAATGCGGGTGTGAACCATTTCTGGATAACACCGTGGTGTTGTACCGGGACTCGGACAGTGATTCCAGATTAATCGTCGAGGCTGCTGAGATGAAGAGGGACGATCTGATTGCTGTTAGCGCCCGTCGATTACCTTGACAAGCAAGGAGATATACTTTTGGATAGTATGCATGGTACAGGCACGTAGTGCGCGGTTTGGCACTTCTTTTGCCGATGATATCGGTGCAATGTCTGTTAAGTTTTTTAACTAAGGCCTTGCTTGCGCATATACTCTTGGCACGTGTTAGCACATTTGGACCCTTCCCTGCGATAGCATGTATCTCTTTTTGTACGATTGTTATTTTTATGTTGTCTATGTTTTCTCCCTTTCCCTTCTGGTGGCGACACCTATATATTTGGTGTGCCGCCCATAAAACCTTAGTTGAAAGTAGCGCCTGTCCCGTGTGCTTCGTTTGTGTAACGTGTCCTTCGCGCTTATAGAAAATATGGATCAGTACCAACTAGCCCGATCTCAGTGTCTACCAATGTTTTGCTGCTGCGCTTGTGTGTATTTTGTGGTTGAAATTACTTTAACATATCTTTTTCCTGTCTGTACTCATAAGTGACCTCAACTCACTTGGTAAGAATCTTTAGCACATAAGCGCCACAAGGACGAAAAGGGAGGGACAACTTGTGCACTAACTTTAAACGAAATGGTTTATTGCACACGAGGCACCAATAGACACAGTGGTGGTGCCCCTGCGCTTCACCAAGATGCCATGCAGAGAGATATGTCTTTTTCTGTTTTATTTTGACAAAATAAATGGCACACTACAATCACTTCGCGAACTACTACACATTCAATACAGTCAATTCTTTATTCGAGAAGGACAGTTGCGGAGTGCTAACACAATTGGTACCCACTTTTACAATTTTTGCAGCTTCTATTATCAGTCTCGTTAATCAACTCCATTAGCTGATTAAACCTTTGTGTCCTGGAAGAAAGGTTCATACTGTCATGCCCTACACTGTGATGCCAGCCATCCATCGTTGCATTTGTTCACAAGATTACAGTGCTTTCTTAAATCATTCATGCAGTGGCCCATTCCTGACATACCACTTACCACAGAAAGAGGTATCTGATAAATGACGGTTCTCAGCATGTCCTATGTCGTTTTGTGCAAGCAGTTGTCTTCTTTGGTGCTTGATTACTAATTCTGCAAATTGATTTCACCTTGCATGGAGTTGAAAAACTACTTGTAAATTAGCACGTGATGCCAACCTTTTCATAACTGTAGTTGGATAATGTAACAACTCCACAGGAACACAGCACATGGGAAAGGTTCACACACAACGTGTCGCACAAACAGAAGTGTTAGTCGTAAAAGGCTTAATTAGAAAGTACCGCTCCATTGCTCTACGTGGCTGTTCCAACAGTGTGTCACTCCAAGAAAACTAACTGATGTGCCATACTTGCCACAAATTAGCACTTCATAATAAGGTTGGTGTCACGTACAAATGTGCAAATAGTTTCCAGCTCCATGAAAGCTGAAATCAATTTGCAGTCAAGCACGGAAGAAGACAACTGCTTGTAAAAAACGATGTAGGATGTGGTTTGCGGAATGTAGAAAAGCTGTTGCTTATCAGATAACTCTTTCTGCATTAAGCAGTATACTGAGCAAACAAGCAGTTGCATGAATGACAGGTCAAGATAGCATTGTAATCTTGTAAATAGAGGCAATGATGGGTGGCTTGCGTTACACTGTACAGCGTGTGGGTGTGAACCTTCTTGCAGAACACAAAATTTTCAGCAAAACGGCTGTTTGGCCTAGTTGGAAATGGTTCATCATTTAAGAAGCGCAAAATGACACGGGGACGAAGCGCTTGTCCTGTGTGTGTCTATGCTTCGTGCCCGTGTCATTTTGGGCTTCTTAAATGATGAACCATTTCCAACTAGGCCAAACAGCCGTTTTGCTGAACTTCATTTCTAGTTCTTCTGGCCTTCTGTCTACATGTCACAGCTTAGACTTCACTGATCCCACAGTGCTGGTGCCAATCATAGCAGCTTGCGAATGCAGGGCACGTGTTTTGAGCTGACATCTAAAAATCGGAAGAAGCGCTTGTCCTGTGTGTGTGTCTATGCTTCGTCCCCGTGTCATTTTGCGCTTCTTAAATGATGAACAAAAATTTTATCAACCAACAGAGCTGAACTAATGAGATTTATAATATTATTAGCTGCAGGAATTGCAAATTGGTACAATCGTGTTAGCACTCTGTCCCTGTCCTTGTCGGATAAAGAATCTGCTTTCTTGAACGTGCAATAGTTCGTTAGTTGATTAGTGTTACGCGCGTCTTGTAAAAATAAATGGAGTGGAAAGACAAATCTCTGTGCATGCTGCTGCTGATGGCTGCTTGATGCAGTGTGAGGGCACCAACACTGTATAAATGTTTGCTCATGTGCACTAAACGATTTTGTTTAAGTTAGCGCATATGTTGGTCTCTGCATTTTTTTTCCTTGTATTGCTTATGTGCAAAAAATTCTTAGTATGTTGCCAGCTAGGCTGAATTTTTCCCTAAACCACTGTCACCCTGTGCTGCATCGTCTGTTGTCTTTTGACCAAACTATAGCCTCTTGTTTTTTGGTATGCAGGTGTATGTGCATGCTTGACTGAAACATTTTTTTATTCATTGTGCCTTTGTGTGCAGGGTGAAATTAGAATTCCAGATATTCCCAAAACCACAATATGATTGTGGCACACACTGCTGTGGAGGAGCTCGTTAATTTTGCCTACCCTAGATTCTTTAGCATATCTAGACTTACTTCATTAAGTGAGACAAAATCAGCTGTTCAAACCGCCCCTGCTTTGGCATTTACAGGTGTTCGACAATTTGACAAAGTATTGCTGCTGTGCTTGTGTGTTTGCCAAGTCAGCCTTCCGATTTTTGTTGTGGGATACATGTCTGCTCGATGGAGACACCTTGTATATATGTGCCTTTTGCGTGCAGGTTCTTGGACCAAGTCATCAATTCTATTGCTCTTCCTATGCAAGTGGCCAGCATATTGGTTGGAATTGCTACAATAAAGGTTATGATCGACAACATTTCTTGAAGTTTTGCATTTACTTTTGGAAGCGCAGGTAACGCATTCCATGCAACATTACTAATGAAAATGAGTCGACTTAAAATGCTTATGTTGTCTGGAGCGCAATGGATTAAGCGACTGCCATGTCGGAATAAACAGCATTAACTAATTTTTGGACAAAAGAACACCGATCTTGCTGATATGAAAAATTCTTGTACACGAGGTGTTGCTGGAGCTGTTTCGACAAGCGTACTTGTCTTCTTGGCTGCAACTTGGAGACAAGTCGGCTTGTCGAAATGTTGGCTCCAGTGACACCCTAGTTAAAGCGTTGTACCATGCCAGCATTTCACAGTCAAGTTTTAGCTGTTCACTGTTACACCTCGGTGGCGCAAGCTGAGGCTTTATTTTATGTTTTTCTTTATGCCTCCACATAACTTCTATCAAGAGTGATAACTAAAGGGATGTCTGCATAATATGGCATCGGATTAATTTCTGGAGCTTATCTAGCCAGCAAAATTGATAATCCAAAAATGGCAGAAGTTCAGGGAAGATGGAGGCTTAAAAAGGTGAAAAATTCTTGGACACGGATTGTGTGGAGTCAGCGTTTCTACAAGCAGTCTTGTCTTCTTCAAGGGTGTAAATTGCTACTTAAGGAAAAAGTCGACGCAGAAATCACTATTGGACATCTTTATTTTAGCCAAATGGCGCATAAATGTTTTAAAATATAGCAAAAGTCCCCATATCTCCCATGGATAAAGTTCTCGCGATTTCTTTTCACCGAAGTGAGTGGGGCGGCCGTAAATGACGGGAGGCGCTCAAGGATAGCTTTCGGTTTCGGTTTTTGACTGCGCGAAGCGCCACCTGCTTCCTGCAACTGGTGTGATAGAGACTTCCTTGTTAACGTTTTGAAATTCCAAGTGATTGCAAATTTTGCTTTCTTTGCACTGTTGTACTGGATATTGTGGAATATATATGCGCCTGTGTACGTTATGGTTATATTAGGCACCATCTGGGATATCAAGCATCGAAATTTGATGTGCGACACTTTGCGCTTTGCCACTAGAAGGTAAGCACAACACCACTGCATCCTGTACGACGTTCCTGCTGTCTGCGCAGTGAAGCAAATATGTATCGTTTTTACGGCGACCGCTGTCCTTGCACCTGGGCACGGTGTAGGCGGGATCGACTCCTCCCATTTATCGTAGAAGAAATAAGTGAGCCGCGCCAATAAGGACACTAGAGAACCAGACATCGTGTCTTCTCATGTGTCAGCCTATGACGCTTTTCCTTCCATTAAAGACGGATTCCTACCTCTAGAAACTTTCTGACGTTCTTTGTGTTTATATTCTGCCCTTTTCACCGGACTTTGAAACGAGGTCGCATTCGTTCGCCAACTGACGCAACGTGCAGAATGTTGCCTTTGCCTTGTTCGCAAAAGAAGATAGTCAATACCACGCCATCGGAGGGGCCCGTGAAGGCATAAAATCCGTCAAAAAGAAGTTGACATGCTTCCTGAAGTCTGAAAGGGCTAGCTTATTTCTGCATCGCAAGAAGTCAGTCACGTGTTTGGCGCTACAGGGGACCCTCCACGGGCTGCTGCGGCTACTGTCCCAGCCATTAAATCCGTTCCACTCATAGCGCGATTGCGCCGATACAGCTGTGGCAGACTGTCTACGATGCTTACATTGAATGCTGCAAGCTGCGTACATGAAATTGTTTTATTTTTACACAATGCGTGCATGCAGAACAAACAAGGCGTTAAATAGGGAGGCATGGCTCATCTATTTACATCACCACATTGGGAACCATGAATGACATTCCCCACCAAGCAAAGGTGACGGAAGACATAGGTGTAAGTGCAGTCTTTATATATTACACTATTTAAAGCCTACTAAGCGACATGGTTTAGACAACCTGTTACCATAAGAACCTACCAACATTGTGCATTTGTACAGAGCTGTCTATGCTTTCAGCATGCCTTAACTTGAGGCATTTAAAATTATTTCCTTTATATGATAGATAAAAAGAGATTGGCATGATAATCTCATGTTTTATTGGTCTGGTTTATTGCATGACTTGCTACACCAGGTATCAGATGATGACTGGTGCACGCAATGGTCGCATACGCACAGATGCATACAGTCACACACAAACACAGATGCATTAAGAAGTTACTCATTGTGTTTCGTTGAGGCTTGTTGTTTGTGGGAATACCAGCAGCACTTTCATGTTGCACAGTGCACAGGCTGAGATGCTGCCACAGCCCAAGCTTGCAGCTGTGCTGCCCTCAGAATCTGTCACTCTAGCTGCAGCACTGCCATTCACACAGGACATGTGTTAGGTCTTTTGAAGATCACATATGTGAAGCACAACTGACAGTCTGACTACAATTTTAAATATGAAGCATTTATTAGTGAACCAGTGCCTGTCTGCTGGTCTATCTATCGATCTAATCTACTCCATCTATCTTCTAGTTGCCCTTATCCGGGTGCTCTCATGGTCACTTCCGTAACTAGTATTGGGCGTAAAGCATACCACTGGAAGAGCAGGCGCCACCTTTGGTGCAACGTGCTAGGGAAACTCATGTGGTCATAGCGGCTGTTTAGTGTGCTTCGGGAGTACCAGAGCAAGCTGATAACAAAACTTTAGAATGCCACCTGCGCTGTAATTCTGAGTGAGTGGGGAGGTTTTCCCACTGTTGCTGTGCGCTCGACAACACTGAAAGAAAGCACTACACTTTGTAGCCACTGTCTTTGAAGGAGTTTTTGTACGGTAGGCCATTGCTCAAATGCACGGCGTACGCTAGGAGCCTGCTGCCAGCTTTTACATGTGTCCCGCAGGGTAAGAAGGTGCATGAATCTGCGATTGCAAAACTCTGTAGCAACAAGTGAAGTCAACTCAGGCATCCATCGCGTGCGTATTTCTCATAGAGCACTGCACGGGCCGAGTTTTTCCGGCCCGGGCCCGGCCCGGCCCGAAAACGCCATGCTCCGGCCCGCCCGAGCCCGGCCCGGTGTTCTTAAATGTGGCCCGTACCCGGCCCGAAAGGTTTGGGCCCGGCCCGGCCCGGCCCGACCCGACCCGTTTCAGCTAGTTATGCCTTGAGCATAAAGGAGGCACTGTCTAACCTTCGGTTATTGTGAACCCACGAAACACAAAACCTCTAAAAAACTTCTTGAAACGACGAAAAAGGTATGCGGACATCTAGGTATATTATGCAACGTTGAATAAACGTTTTTCACAATAAGTTTTTTAGAAGACGTTGGAAAAAACGTTTTTACAAGAAGTCTTTTTTAAAGCGTTTAGTGAACACTTTTTTCTAGAGCTTTTGCCATTAAAATGCGCACATATGAACTTCGGTTGCTCCTATACGTTCGTAATCGCAAATATTGGTCGCCTGAAACCGCATGCGCAAATAAAAAGAAAGGGTAGCGGGTTTATATTTTTCCCCATTTTAACATGTGAAGATCGGTAAACCAAATTTTCCCATCTTTTAGCCCACCATGCACGTGAAGGATACAAAATCATTCGCCGAACATCGATCACCATCGCTTAATTGATGAAATAAAATGTGATACAATGTATGGGCAGTATGGGGACCGAGAGTGCCCCCGGACCCTTTCGAGCGTCATCTCCAGTTCGTTCGCGCGCAGACCATGCCACTGATCTCCACTAGGAGGAGCTGGATGGCGCATCGAGCACGCGGGCGTGAAGCCACCGGAAGCCGCCGTTTTTGTCCCGGAAGAGAGCTTTTCTCTTCTTTTTAAAAAAAAAATGCCTGCCTGTAGCGCAGAAAACTGTACGAATCGACCGGAAAAGTCGTCAGGGAAGACATTTCACGCGTAAGTACCTCAAAGTTGCATTACTTTTTGCGCATTTTGTACGTTGCAGCACTCCGCCGTATTCGGACGGTGTCGGCACGGCGTCTGTCATCTTTCGTGTAGCGTTCGTCGGCGTCTAAAGTGAGGCGTAATCGCAGAGTTTGAAAAAATAAAAAATACAAACGATCATAACAACAGCTGCTACCCGAGAATATTTGAATTGCGCGACTGAGACGCACAGAAGACGCCGGCTTCCGGGACAATTGACTATAGGCACCGTACACTGGCCAGAGGGAGCTGCGTTGCTCGCACTGGCCCGTCCCAAGTTCACTGGCATTGGCCGTTAGGGGCACGCAGAAAACAGACGCGCGAACGCGTCCCCCGTGTATCCCGGCCGCAGTCCGCCTACTCATTCAGAGAGGGAGACGCGCACATCGCGTTCCATTTTGAGCAACCCCGTCTCATTATTGAGTTTTTTGTCCGCTAGGTTTTGCGTTCTGGCGCTGCAGTCGCACTGGAAAACTCGACTGTACGGTGCCTATTGACGTGAACAGCGCGTGTAATAACACAAGGACGAAGAAACGACGAGGACTAGCGCTGACTTCCAACTGAAATTTATTAACACAAACATAGAAAAACGAGACAAGTAGGCACACGTGATCAACGCTCATTTGAATTGCGCATGACGGCAGGCATGGAGAGGGAACCAAGAACCAAGAAGAATTATTAAGCAAAAACCACGAAACCGCGAAAAGACGACAGGAGAAGCAACCAGAGTATGTCTAGGTTATCTGGCCGGATGAACTTAGGTAATCTATTTCTTTTTCAGTGAGGGCGATTGAAGGTTTGCTGATACAATTGCCTTTAGCAATGGCAGCAGCTTCAATGATTATGCACGTGCTATCCTGGCGATGCCTAGCTAAAATCTGTGTGTTATCAAATGCTGGAGCGCACCCGCATTGTGAACAGTGCATTGCAAGAAAACCTTCTGTCCCTCTGCGTACCTTTTTGGTTATGCTCTTGCAAACGTACATTAAGGCACCTGCCCGTCTGGCCGATATAAGTCTGTCCGCATGAGAGTGGAATGCTATAAACAACGCTACTAGAGCAGTCGACGAATTTGTTCTGTGGTTAATTTTGCATGCGCTTTCATCCCGTATTAGAGGGTTGGTCCTGACACTCAGCTCGGACAGCTTGTGCGGTGCCGAAAATACGACTGAGATGCCCGCCTTTTCACCTATCGGCACCGCACAAGCTATTTTCGGCACCGCACAAGCTGTCCGAGCTGAGTGTCAGGACCAACCCTCTAATACGGGATGAAAGCGCATGCAAAATTAACCACAAGAACAAATTCGTCGACTGCTCTAGTAGCGTTGTTTATAGCATTCCACTCTCATGCGGACAGACTTATATCGGCCAGGCGGGCTGCCTTAATGTACGTTTGCAGAAGCATAACCAAAAGGTACGGAGTGGGACACAAGGTTTTCTTGCGATTTACTGTTCATTATTCGGGTGTGCTCCAGCATTTGATAACACACAGATTTTAGCTAGGCATCGCCAGGATAGCACGCGCATAATCATTGAAGCTGCTGCCATTGCTAAAGGCAATTGCAGCAGCAAACCTTCACTTGATCTTACTGACAAAGAAATAGATTACATACCTAAGTTCATCCTGTCAGATAACCTAGACATACTCCTGGTTGCTTCTCCTGACGTCTTTTCGCGGTTTTCGTGGTTTTGCTTAATAATTCTTCTTGGTTCTTGGTTCCCTCTCCATGCCTGCCGTCATGCGCAATTCAAATGAGCGTTGATCACGTGTGCCTACTTGTTCTCGTTTTTCTATGTTTGTGTTAATAAATTTCAGTTGGAAGTCAGCGCTAGTCCTCGTCGTTTCTTCGTCCTTGTGTATTACACGCGCTGTTCACGTCAATATGGAATACCAACTAGCCCGGTCACACACCTTGCTTCCGGGACAAACAGGGCACCTTCCGGTGGCTTCACAAGCGCCCGCCTCGCAGAGCGGGGATGCGCCGTCCAGCCTTTTTAATGGAGGTCAGTGGACCATGCTTGCCGAGGCGCGCTCCTAGCGAGGGCGGAAGAAAAGCGTCTTTTCCTCACCCTCCCGCCGTCGAGAGGCGAGACATGGCCTCAGAGATAGCGGGCGCGTCCCCCATCTCGGAGGCCATGGTCGAGACATGTCGCCACCCATGGTCGCCATTGGTCGCCACACACTTCGTCATTCTACGTCATCGTGTCGTGCCCTCTCATTGGCCGCCCGTGACGCCGCTCTGGCGCTCTCGCCGCTCTCGCTCTTATCTCGCTCTCTTTCCACCGAAGCCGCCGACGATAACTGCGCAGTATAGACCCTTTTCGAAAAAGGGCGCCCCTGGCGCCGCGCACGCAAACTACAGTCTGCCGCCATTGTGAGGGCACCGCAGCAGACGACGCAGGCTTCGGCAATGTGCCAGTGCGTGACATTTCAGCACCGCCGAATCGTGAACTGCCATCAACGTTTTTCGTAGAGACGGCGTGCTGCAATGCTGCAGAAGTGCTGCGTTCCCATGTGCCACCATCGAGGATATCGCGACGAGAACAGCGATAAGGTACACGATATAACTTGAACAACAAACTCACGTGCTCTCTCTCCGTACGTGATGTCAAACGAACGTGCGGAAGGGCGCCGTTTTGTAAACGCGCTACAGAAACGGACGTGCTTATTTCACAGCGCCATGTGTAGCCTTGCTTTTACGAATGAATAGTCTTCATCCCGAGTGTCTGCATGCGGTGCATTGCGATAGATTGTTTGTGCAGAAATACTGCGAGGGTTCGTAAGGCCAGCCATAAAAATAAAAAATGAAGTTGCGTACCGTTCATTTAGTACATACAAGCAGGGGCGTAGGCAGAAATTTTTTCGGGGGGGGGGGGGGGGGGGGCAACTTGATCTGAAGTGAGGGCCGGGCAGGCAGATGTGGTAGAGTGTCATTTTGTGCTCTGTGTGCCATGGCAAAAAAAAACTTTCGGAGGGGGGCACGGGCCCGGTGTGCCCCCCCCCTCCCTGGCTACGCCACTGTATTCAAAGATACCCAACGCGTGGCGTCCGGAAAATAGTTGCGTGGTGTGGCTTGCGGCGGACAGGATTTTCACCGGTAGCGGCGGTCGCATAATTCCGCGACAGTGACGTCCTTCCTTTCCTTCGGTGATAAGTTTGTAGTTTGTAGCTTTCGGCGAGAAGTTTGTAGCTTCGGCGAGCCTTTTTTTCCCGGTCCGGGCGCGCACGCGAGTTGGCTGGTCCCGCAACCGCGGCAGTCGAGCCAAACTGCTCGTCCAACCCGTTGAAGGGTACAAAATGTTGCTCATTGTGCATCGGAAGCACCTCAGAAAGGCCAACGGAGAGTACTAAGAGCTCGTTCAAGCACGCAAACGGTGAGATTTCAGCGGATGACACGGAGAACTAGCCGCCAACACAAACATCACAGCACTCACGCATTTGACGGCTCGCTTTCCATGCCCTCACGATGGCGCGGGCTATCCCACGCTCCTTTGCGAAGCGAAACTGACGAAAATCCCACCGTCAGGTGGCGTATTTATGAAAAGGGTCTATAGTTTCAAGCGTTTCAAGTTGAATATCCTTTCTCCGTCTTTTCGGAATGTGCTTCTTGTTCGTCCTGCTATTTTTTCGTGTCAAAACTCCAGGACCTCATTGTCTTCCAGACACCCAACAGACGTAAGTGTCATTTTTAGCTTTCCGCGCGAAAGGGTCTGCCATGGAAAGAAAAAAGAAAGCTATCGGCTCCCTATCGCGTCGGCAAAAACATCGCCGACTTCATGCTGCAGTTGAGCCGCTTTTTCGCCAGACCGCCTCGATGCAAAATAATGAAAGCTAGTAACTTTTCAGCACAAAACTCAACTACTGAAAGCGTAGATAATGCCTGCCTGGTTACAATCTGTGTTGAGGGTGATGAATGTGGAAGTGCGTCACCTGAACCCGCCGACAGGTCACCTGAACGAATTATACATGAGAGCGCCAGCTCATGCCCGTGTTCAAGTAACTTTGCTGTGAGGCCTTAGAAGGATGTGCAGAAGGCGTCAAAACATATGCTTCGAAAATGTTCCGATTTGTCATAATTTTTGAAAGACATAGGGTAAGCTGTTGCACGCACATGCTTGGCTGACTTCATTGTGCGATTTGTGTGCAGGATGAAAATAAAGTTCTGAGTATTGCCGAAACCACGACACGATTATGATGGCCACCGTTGTGGAGGAACTCGTTGATTTTGCTTACCCGGGATTCTGAAACATACCTAAATTTGAGCGCATTCTGTTCAGCTGCACTTTCCTTTGGCTGTTACAAGTTTTCTACTGTTAACTAGGTTTTGCTGTTGTGCTCTGTGGTTGAAATTTCTAAAGTATCTTGTTTTCTGTACTCATAAGTGACCTCAACACACTTGGTAAAAATTTTTAGCACATTTTTTTTTATTCAAAATACCCCTAAAGGCCCTCAACGAGGGTATTACATAGGGGGACATTTTACAATAAATTGTGAAAAATAACAGAGTAAGAAAAACGGTAAAAAAGTACAATCTTGACAATTGGCTGGTATACATAGTCAGAAAACAACAACAACAACGAAAATGAAGTAAATGCAAACTACAACATACTGAAGTAACTAGAAACAAATGGTAAAAAAAGGAAAAGGTGCAAGCACAGTAGGCAGTTACTGAATGCCTACGCAAACAGAGTACATGAAATACACAATACACAAAGCCGAAAAGGGACAATCTGTGCACTAACATTAAAAAAAATGGTTTATTGCACACGAGGCACTTGTAGACAATGGGGTGGTGCATTCAAGCTTAACCAAGGTGCCATGCAGAGAGATGTCTTCTTCCGCTTTATTTTAGCAAATTATACGGCATACTGATCACTTCGCGAACTACTCCATGTTCAAGAAAGTCAGTGCTTCATTCGAGAAGGACAGTCGAGGAGTGCTAACAAAATTGATACCCCCTATTGCAATTTATGCAGCTTCTATTATCAACTTCGTTAGTTCAACTCTATTAGCTGATAAAACATTTGTGTTCTGAAAGAAAGGTTCCCACTCACATGCTCTACACTGTAACGCCAGACATCCATCGTGTTTACAAGATTACAATGCTGTCTTATAAATGCCATTGTATGTACCGCAACTAGGCAGGACAACAGAAAGGAACAGACGAACACTGTTGTCCTGTCTAGTTGCGCTACTTACGATGGTATTTACTATGTCGAGACACTAACTCACCCAACATTCGCTCGCCTCTTTTAAAAATGCTCTCTTAACCTATCATTCCTGCAGTGGCCCATTTCCCGGCATACTGCTTACCGCATGAAAGAGGTATCTGATAAATGACAGCTTCTCTGCATTCCAGAAACTGTGTCCTATGTTGTTTTCTTGCAGGCAGTCGTCGTCTTTGGTGCTTGAGTGCTGATTCTGCAAATCGATTTCAGCTTGCATCGAGCTGAAAAACTACTTGCACATTAGCACGTGATGCCAACCTTTTTATTCTGTACTTGAATAGCGCAACAACTCAACGGAACACATAGCACATTGGAAAGATTTACACACAACACGTCACTCAAACAAAGGTGTTAGTCGCAGAGGTCCGATTAGGAAGTACCACTCCATTGCTCTAGTCTGCCATTCCAACAGTGATGTTGCTCAAAAAGGAATAGCTGTTGTGCCACACTTGCACGAAATTTTGCACTACATCATAAGGTTGATGTCACTTGCTAATGTACAAATAGTTTTTCCGCTCCATGAAAGCTGAAATCGATTTGCAGAATTAGCAGCCAAGCATCGAAGAAGACAACTGCTTGCCAGAAACGACATAGAATGCGGTTTGTGGAATGTGGAGAAACTGTCGCTTATCAGATACCTCTTTCCTGCAGTAAGCAGTATGTCGTGTAAACAAGCAGCTGCATGAATGATAGGTTAATAGAGCATTGTAATCTTGTAAATAAAGCCAATGATTGGTGGCTTGCATTGTCCTGTAGAGCGTGTGGGTGTGAACCTTTCTAGCAGAACTCAAAGGTTTTATCAACCAATAGAGCTTAACTAACGAGATTGAATACTATAAGCTGCCAAAATCGCAAATATCCGTACCACTTGTGTTAGTACTCTGTCCCTGTCCTTGTCAGATAAAGAATAGACTTTCTGGAATGTGCAGTAGTCTGTGAGTTTATGAGTGTTATGTATATCTAAAAATGAAATGGAAAAAGACAAATCTCGGTGCATTGCGTCTTGGTGCAGTGTGAGTGCCCCGGCATTGTGCAACCGTTTGCCTCGTGTGCAATAAACCATTCTACTGAAAGTTAGTGCACATGTTGTGTCTCCATTTTTGTTCTTGTGTTGGTTATGCGAAAAAATTCTTTGCATGTGCTACCAACTAGGGCGAATTTTTCCCTAAACCACTGTCGCCCTGTGCTACGGTGTTTGTTGTTGTTTAACCAAACTAGCTTCTTGTTTCGTTTTATTTGTTTCTTGGTTATGCTGGTGTAGGTGCATGCTTGACTGAAACATTTTCCTGGCTCATCGTGCCTTTTGTGTGCAGGCTGAAATTAGAATTCCAGGTATTCCCAAAACCACGATATTATTGACACACACCATTGTAGAGGAACTCTAAATTTTGCCTACCCAAGATTCTTTAACATATCTAAATTTACTTCATTGAGACAAAATAAGCCATTGAACTGCTCCTATTGGCGTTTACAAATGTTCGATGATTTAGCAAAGTATTGCTGCTGTGCTCGTGTGTTTGCCAAGACAGCCTTCCGATTTTTGTTGTGCTGATACATGTCTGATTGATTGAGACACGTTGTACTTTACTGTGCCTTTTGCGTGCAGGTTCTTGAACAAAGTCATCAATTCCATTGCTCCAGCCTATGTCAAGTGGCCAACATATTGTTTGGAATTGCTACAATAAAGGTTATGCATGGTAACAACATTTGTTGGAATTTCGCATTTACTTTTGGAAGCGTGGTATAACGTATTCCATAAAACACAAGTAATGAAAATGGCCCGACATCAAAATGCTTAGATGTGTTGAGAACAATGAATTAAGGCAATGTCATGTCTGAATAAATAGGGCTAACCAATTCTTTGGCCAGAAGAACACCAATTTTGCTGAGATAAAAAATTCTTGAACACAGGGTGCCGCCGGGCTGGAACTTGAAGACAAGTTAGTTTGTCAAAATGTTGGCTCCAGCAACACGCTAGTCAATTCGTTGTATCATGCCAGTGTTTTGCAATCACGTTTTAGCTGTTCACTGTCAAGCGTAATAGGTAAAGGGATGCCTGCGTAATATGGCGTCACATTAATTTCTCGAGCTACTCTATATATAGCGAGCAGGATTGATAATTCAAAAAAGGCAGAAGTTGAGGGGAAGATGGAAGCTTGAAGAGATGAGAAATTCTTCGACAAGGTGTGTCGCTGGAGTCAGCGCTTCGACAAGCAAACTTGTCTTCTTCAAAGCTGTGAATTGACAAGTCTGCTTGTCGAAATGGCTCCAGCGACACCCCGTGTCGAAGAATTGGTCATCTCTTCAAGCTTCCATCTTCCCCTCAACTTCTGCCTTTTTTGAATTATCAATCCTGCTCGCTAGAGTAGCTCGAGAAATTAATGTGATGCCATATTACGCAGGCATCCCTTTACCTATTACGCTTGACAGTGAACAGCTAAAACACGATTGCAAAAGGCTGCATGATGCAACGAATTGACTAGGGCAAGCTCCTCAACAAGCTGGTTTGCATGAAAAATGAATGTCTAAAAAAGCTCTTAAAAAGATCTAGCAAGAAGTTTTTTAGAATTCTTGCAAGCAGTTTTCTAGACTTCTAATAACGTGGCGTTAGCACAGCTACAGGAAGTTTTCAAGCTGCTTACGTCTAAATAACATCTCAACTAAACTTCTAATATACTTTTGGAGTTTCCTTTCTAGATGTTTAGTAGAAGTTTTCTAGCTTTTCTTGTGTTTCGTGGGAAGATACCTGCCACACACAAGATATTTTCTCGAGATTGTTTTGGGAACTTCTTTCAGTGTCACGACTTTCACTGGTACTGTGTATACTTTCGGTTAATTACGCCCGTAACACTCTTGCGAAATAATTGCAGGGCAATATAAAATATAATTGGAGTCATAGCTGGCTGTTTCATGTACGCACGCAGTGCTAACCACGCAATCTTATTTTTGCATTTCAAAGAACGACTATAAAATATACCTCCATAAACTGAAAAAAAAAACATGGCAGACATTTTTAGTTAAGTTTTACATCAATTACATACGAGCTAGGGCTGTTGAGTAAAAGTAGCAAGTCTGCAAACTTCATCTATTGCACAATGCAATGAAAAAAAAAAAACGTGCTCTAGCTGCTTCTGGTAGGAATACACCAGGCTGGGCAGCGTTACATAAATTAAAGCTGCGTGTTGACTCCTCGGCAGACAACTGCAACCCAACGTACACAACGTTTTCGTGTTCAAAACAAGAACGTTCTTTGTCCACCCTTCTTCCCCGAGTCACCGCCACCGCAGTGCCATAGATCTGTCAAAGCGAGCCACCGTCCTCGCTTGTTCCCCGAAGATGGCCTGTCTCGTCGTCTTCGTGTGACCGCCTTCGATCTTTGGAAAATGTTACGCCTTAAAGCGAGACCCGGACTAGGGCTTCCAAAACAACTGTCTATTAGAGCGCCGAAGTGAACCAGCCGGCGGCCTCTTTAGCGATCCCCGTCGACGTGACGTGTCGGGTGTCCGGAGCGTGATTATACAAATACGTATGAGACCCGGGCCTAATACGGGCCTGGCTCAGGCCCGAGCCCGACCCGAGCCCGAATATCCGGGCCCGAGCCCGGCCCGGGCCCGATCCAACAATCCCTTACCCGGCCCGGCCCGGCCCGCGGGCCGGGCCGGGCCCGGGCTTTCGGGCCGGCCCGGGCCCGTGCAGTGCTCTAATTTCTCATAACAGTTCAGCAGCTTCAGCGAACGTGCCCCCGTACGCATCTTGTAGACAGACAGCTTTCCTTCTGCGTAACTGTTTGCAAATAATGTAAACTACCTGCCTATCGTATCATATTCACTGCACGCGGTGGCATCACAAGGAGCTTGGTGGTGGTCCAGATGAAAAGATTGGTTACATATGCCGCATGCTGCATAATATGTAAATTTTGTTTACGACAAAACACTGATTAAATTCTCCTCGTTGGTCCGGTTTCCACTGGTGGCCCTCACTATGGAATAAATATAGCAGACACGCGCAATTCGGTTTAAAAATCAGCCCGACGCCACTAAACAGGAGAGTGATAGCAGAACATACTGTGCTCGCCTGACTGCCCGGATGCAACGCCGCATTCGTTCCTATTCATAAGTTTTAGAAGGAAAAGCATAGAAGGGTACATCCCCCCTCATTTCTACGTATTGTGGCACTTGTATGCGCAACAGTACCGCCAGCACCCTTTAGTTTTGTTTCGGCGATACGCACCCGCATCGCCTCAACCAGTCGCCACTCTCGTCCGCGGGAGCGGCTGGAGTATGCGCGCTTTGGCCGCCAGGGCGGCACTGCCCACACCGCGGTGGCGCTTTTAGGTGGCTTTTAGGTAGGTGCTTTTAGGTGGCTCCAAAATATCCTAGGCGCGGACTTCTTCTTTTCGCGAATCTCTGTCATCCAGCGTTCACTTTCACCTTTAATTTTGCCAGAAATTAGTCGAGGCAAAAATTAAAGTGAAAGCGAACGCTGGATGACAGAGATTCGCGAAAAGAAGAAATCCGCGCCTAGGATATTTTGGAGCCACCTAAAAGCGCTAGGCAGGAAGTCTGTCACAATGCAACAACGTTTGGTAGATGAAGGAGGAAATCAACTGGAAGGGCATGAAGCGCTAGGTTACATCCGAAAGATAACAGCCGATTCGTTTAAAAAGGTCACCCAGGGGATTCCCCCGGTGAGTAAAAGTACGCAAAGGAGTGCAACTGACGAAGATGTAGTACTAGAGAATCTCAATTGGAAGAAGGCCGAAGGAAAATTCCTAGCGCACTACTCCGGGCTCAGATGGGGTTCCCGTCAGCCTCATTAACGAACTCGGACATAACACCAAAGAATCACTGCTGAAAGCCGTAGAAAAGTGCTTACAGGAGAGGCAAATACCAGACAGTTGGCGAAAAAGTAGAATGAACTTAATCTATAAAGGCAGGGGAGAAAAGAATAACATTCGCTCGTATAGACCGCTAACCATTACATCGGTGCTATACAGTTGGCGATGCAGGCAGTAAAATTAAAAATAGAAGCGTGGGTAGAACAAAATGATATTTTGGGAGAACTTCAGAATGGATTTCGAATCGACAGGCGGTTAGACGATAATCTGTTTGTTCTTACCCAGTGTATAGAAATATCTAAAATAGAAAACAGGCCCTTATACGTAGCACCGGGGCGTATGACAACGTTAATCAGGAAATTTTGTGGGATATATTGAAAGAAGTGGGCATAGGGGACGACTGTATACAGCTTTTGAGGGAAATATACCGAGAAAATACAGTTTGTATAGAATGGGAAGGAATAAGTAGCAGGACAGCGTTGAAATTAGCAAGGGGCTGAGACAGGGATGTCCTTTGTCCCCGCTGTTATTCATGCTGTACATGGTGAGGATGGAAAAAGCGCTAGAAGGTAGCAAAATTGGATTTAATTTGTCGCACAAACAGGTCGGCACGATGGTTGAGCAGAAGCTTCCAGGTCTATT
This sequence comes from Rhipicephalus sanguineus, assembly GCF_013339695.2. Lineage (NCBI taxonomy): Eukaryota > Metazoa > Arthropoda > Arachnida > Ixodida > Ixodidae > Rhipicephalus > Rhipicephalus sanguineus. The sequence goes on from NW_023615442.1 coordinate 18,563, forward strand.
TTATGCTGATGATATTGTCGTATTTGCGGACAGTGAAGATGATATACAGCGACTGGCAGATATATGCGGAAGGGAGTGAGGCTCTAGGACTAGGATTTAGTGCAACAAAATGTGGATTGATGGTATTCAATGATCACGAAGACCATGCGGTCTTCATACAGGGCCAAAAAATACCGAGGTAAGCGAGTACAAGTACCTCGGAGTATGGGTAAATGAGGGGATAGATATATGGAGGTACAAGAGAAAGCATCGGTAGCAAACGGAAAGAGGAATGCTGCAATTATGAAGCACAGAGCTTTATGGGGATACAATAGGTACGAGGTGCTTCGAGGGCTGTGAAGGGTGTGATGGTCCCGGGACTTACATTTGGGAACTCACTGCTGTGCATGAAGTCAGAGGTACAATCAGGAATGGATGTAAATCAAAGGGCGGTGGGCCGCCTCGCGTTGGGCGCTCACGGGAAGACGCCAATGAGGCTGTAAAGGGAGATATGGGATGGACAGGCTTTGAAGTGATTGAAGCTCAGAGCAAAATGAGATTCGAAGAGAGGCTGAGGAAAATGAAGAAGAATAGATGGGCAGAGAAGGTTTTCAGGTATTTGTATAGAAAAAGCGTTACACGCAGTGGAGAAAAAGAACTAGGAGGCTCACCAGTAAATATACGGCTAGCAGTGCGGGTGATATGGCAACAAGGAGCATTAGCGGAAGGTCAGAGAGTGGAGAGGACTTATTGGATGACAGCGATGGAAAAGAAGCCGGCTCTGAGTAACTACCGAAAGGGAAAAACGAAATAAGGAGGGAAAGGTTTTATGATAATTCAAGGGAAGCGCTTTACTGTTTGAAGCAAGGTCGGGCTGCCTTAGAACGCGTAGTTATAAAGCGAGATTCAGTAACGAAGCAGAACAATGTACATGCTGCGGCGAAACTAAGGAACGATGGAACATGTACTGATTGAATGTGGCGATATTCACCCAGGTATACGTGTGGGCACGAGTCTACAGGAAGCCTTGGGTTTTAGGGACAACAATGGAAAGCTGAACACGTCCGCGATAGAAATAAGTAAGAGACGGTTAGAGTATTGGTGGCAGAAAGGTGGAGATAAAGTAGAAAATAATAATGGGGAAAAATAAGGTCATTCTGCCTTAGAGGCAGAGAGATGGACCGTGAAATCATATTTTTTGGTATAATAACATAGATTTAATCAATGTGGATAAGGTATTAGGCCAACATAAAACAAGGAAGTTTTTTTTTTCTTTTTTTTTTTTTTCTTCGAGCCTGGTGGCAGACATGTCACCGCCCCGTTTTAAAGGGGACGCTCGTAGCATCCATCCGCCATCCAAACTCCAGCGCTGGTTCCCTATAGTGGATTGTACCCACTACCGTGATAACGATGACGATGACACTACTGATGACCATAAGAATAGCGCGTTTCCATCCCTAGGAATGCCCACTACACGTGAATAACGATGACGCTGATGACAACAAGAGGTACTTGTACCACGCATCCTCTAGCAAACACGCAAGT